>NW_007738577.1:38188-40146 GCF_000696425.1 Galeopterus variegatus | reverse complement strand
AAAAAAAGCCAGAGGCATTACACTCCCTGACGTCGAATTATACTACAAGGCTGTAATAACCAAAACAGCATGGTACTAGCAGAAAAACAGACACTCAGATGAATGAAATGGTGTGGAGATTTGAGCACCTCATATCACACAGAAATATTGATATTTAACTCTGTACCCAACAGATAAGTACAATCAATTATGTTACAATAAAAAAAAGAAAAATTAAGATATTTGTACAATAAATGACTAGGGATTTTTTTTTAATTATAATAAGTTAGTATGTTAAGCATATCCCCTACTACTAACAAGTACCTTTTATGTGCGTAGCCTTTTTGTAAACATATATGCATGGCACATAAGACATATATTTTCCTAATACCAGACAGTCATATTTTGGGGGCCACTAGCAATGACCTTGATTAGCGGGCATAAATGAGAAATTTGTAAAATGACTTCTGCCTTTGCTATTTTTCCCTTGAGACAAAAGGGATAGACATTACGAAGACATTTCCAAACTACTATTACCCTAGGAGAAAAGAGACAGAGCTTCCTGAGGGACTCTCCACAACTGCAATCTCACAGCTAACTGGATTACATATTTGAGCCCCCCAATTAATGTCAAAGTGAGAAAAACAGATTCTCATTTCCAACTGCACAAGCGTGTCACACAGCTTGAGGGCTTTTCAGCACAGCCATGTCAACCCTTCTGTCCTCTATGGGGCATACCTCATCTTGTTCAAACTTGTTTGCTTTGCGTCCCTTGTAGAAGCAACATAATTGCTTCACAAGAGAAAATCATGAAGCCAATAGTAGGCTCAAAGCCATTCTGAGGGTTTTCTCTTTCAAAAAACGAACCATAATTCTACAGCAGCGTTTCTCATCACATACCCAAAAAGTGCCAGCAGGAGGGCCACGGCTGCCAAGCTTTTGTGGAAAATAAAAGCCATTAACTGGAAGGCAACACACAATCACGGTGACACACAGGCAGACAGAAACCAAGTAAAAAAGCTGAGAAAATAAAGGGAAGAAAGCGGAACCTTTTACACTGGATGGGAATATTTATCATTATGTACTTATCCTGAAGTTTCCTTTCAATGTCCACCTAAAAGTATTTCCTATTTTGCACATTAGTTTTGTAGCAGTAGAATCAGTCCTGTAGAGTCACTGTTAGGGACAGAGTTGTGTCCCCTCAAAATTCATAGGTCGAACCCCCAGTACTTCAGAAGGTAACCGTATTTGGAAACACAGTCTTTAAAGAAGTGATTATGGCAAAAATGAGGCCATTAGGGTGGGCCCTAATCCAATATGACTTCTGGAAAGAAGAGATTAGGACACAAACACACACAGAGGGACGGCCATGTGAGGACACAGGGAGAAGATGCCATCTACAAGGCAAGGAGAGAGGCCTCAGAAGAAACCAACCCTGTCTGCACCTCGATCGCAGACTTTCAGCCTCCAGGTCTGGGAGGGAATAAGTTTCTGTCGTTAAGCCACCAGTGTATGGCACTTTCTTGTGGCAGCCCTAGAAATCTAATATAGTCGGCTACACACATCGCCTTCAGGAAGAGTCAAAGAATCCAGACATCTTCCATGGCTTCACCTCTCACACATACAGCCAAGGACAGACTGCTCACCCCACCTCCCTGAGGGCTCCATGCCTGAGGGGCTCCCCATAAGCCAACAACAACTGTGGCCTCACTGGGTGTTCACACTCCCACTCCTTCTCCTCTTGGAGCCTCTGGCTACGCCAGTCTTCCTCAGTGTCACCCACCTGGATGGCGCCTTCTTGCTTTTCAGACGTCAGCTTCAACATCATTTTCTTCTTTGACCTCCTGATTTAAAGTCACCCTCCACCCACCGTCCTCTTTCATTCTCTCAATAGATCCAGTCAGGAGCCAATTGTATCTTGTGTATTTATTTACTTGTTTGTTTTCTGCTTCTTCGCACAAGAATAGAAGCTCCATAAG
>NW_007738577.1:34717-37586 GCF_000696425.1 Galeopterus variegatus | reverse complement strand
AGAGAGATCTCCTCTGCCTTATTCATGGGTTTTTTTGCCCAACATCCCTGTCCTTTCAGACTGCTGCAACAGAATCCCACAGACTGGGTACTTATCAACAACAGACCTTTACTTCTCTCAGTCTTGAAAGCTGAAGTCCAAGATCAAGGCACTGGCAGATTTGGTGTCTGGTGAGGGCCCACTTCCTGTGCCTTCCCACTGTGTCCTCACACGATGAGAGGGGTCTCTGGGGCACTCATGGCACTCATCCCAAACATCAGAGTTCCACCTTCGTAACTTGATCACTTCCCAAAGGCCCCACCTCCTAATACCAACACCTTGGTGATTAGGTTTCAGTATATGAATTTGGGGGGGACATAATTACTCAGTCTATAGCAACCCCGGGCATATCCTGACCCAAGCAGATTCTCAAAAATACTCCTCAAATGAAAGACTGAATAGAGTAGGTGTGGAATGATTGGATAAAGGTGGAAGAATAGTCAACCAAGAAGTGAATAGTCCTCTCTGTCCTTAAACTCCAAAGCCAAACATCACAATGTGCAGAAGAGCCACATATAGTGAAAGGGGAAAAGAGACAATAAACTAAGGACTGTAGAAGAGACGGGAGACTGAGATTTTAGAAACTTTGGGTGTTCCATGGTGTCCTGGAAATGGGGGCCTCCTTGTATGCTTTTATTCTGTCTTGGTGCATCCTTTTTCCCCTTTCTCTGGGAAAGCTATGGCCATTAGGCACTATTAAATGGCAGACACAGGACAGTGGAGTGGACAGGGCAGAGTGTGGCACCGAGAACAGAACTGAATCAGGACTGGAGGCTGGCACTGAAAGGCCAGCTCTGCACTAACTAGACATACAATCTTGGATAGTCACTTCCTTTCTCTTGCCTTCTAGCATGTCCCTCAGTAACAATGAGGGGGTTTGAGGTCCAGCACTTCTTAGTCTTGGCTCAGATTTGTAAATCACCGTGGGTGCCCACTGAAATGTGCACTGTTGAGTCCCATTCAGACCTATTGAATAGAATCATGAAGGACAGGCCCTTGGGAATACCATGTCCCAAGTGATTACTATCACCAGGCAGGTTTGAGAAAAACCCTGATTAAGCTAAATGAACTCCTAAAATGTTGAAGCAACTTAGGTGACATTGGTAAAAATATTTTTTTAAAAAATCCAGGTTCCATGTTCAAAAAGAAATCAATCTGCTAAATTCTAAACCAGCTCAAGGGAATAAACATTACATGAGAGCAACGTGTTAATATGCCCCATTCTGTGCAAAAGGTAATGCAGCTAGTGTAGAACCTGGTGCATGTCAGGTGCTCAGTTAAGGAGCACCCTTCCTGCCTTCCATTGACTTAAGAAAGATTTTCCATAACATAGAACAAATCATATTTTTGAGGGCAAAGAGGTCACATTCGAACAAAATGGACAACTCCGCTACATAACAATGAAAGTAGGTGTTGACCACTAAAGACCACTCTATCATATTAGATACATTTTATGATTCAAACCAAAGTCCTGCTCTATACAGTACAATATGACAACGCATCTGGTATTGTCCTCTTAAAGACTGAAGACAATTATCTGAAGGGTTTCCACTGGGGAACTTAAACGCAGATAGGAAAGACCAATCCTTGCTACACACACCAGGGAATAGGTACGGATCTCAGTGGAGGTGGTTTAAGGCATGCAGATGACAGATCATTTCTAATGATCCAGCCCTTTGAAAAGAGCATATAAAAGGTGATTAGTTCCTCTTCTGCCCAGTAAAACCTGCATTTATCTGTAGGTTCCCAACTTCCCAAATCTCTAGCCTGAGGCTTGTCAGTCTTCCCCTTATGCCGCAATCCTAATGACTGATGGGATAAGTAAACAAACTTAATACTTGACCGAAAATGGGACACTTTACCTAAAGGGATCAATAAAATGATCCCTTCGTTTGTGGACAGTTAAAGGCAACCAGGGCCCCTTTCCCCCCTACACACATGCATGCACGCATGCACACACACATAAACAGATCAACAGCAGAGAGGCACACAGGATGTCCTTCCCAATCCTACATGTCAAACAGGAAGTTAGTGAAACAGTGTTTGCTGTAGCCAAAGCCACTTATGTGCTACAACTTTTTGGCTCCTGTCACTCTGTCCCACACTATGGAGCTGCCAATCAATGCAGACAGGACAGAGAAGCCCAGCACTATGCACAGGGCAACACCGCACTGACGGATGCTCTCCAGGTTGTAGGCAAAACAGAAGAGCTCCTCAGGTGTCAGACGAAGAACACGGGTCTTCTTTCTGCTATGAACAATCACGGGTGAACATCATTAATTAACATCTTATAATCGGCCAGCCATATTGGCTAAGGATGTGGGTTTGCACATGAAATCCTCTTAACCACCTTTTGAGACCAGGATTATTGTTGACAGTTTAGAGAAGACGTAACTGAGGAGCACAGCATTGAGGGGCATTTGAGAGTCTGCTTGCGTCAAAGTCTGCTCTTGACCATTGAACCCAACTCCCAAATAAAATGATAAACATGTCTTCTCCTCGCCCCCACCCTTTACTTGTTCCTATATTTATTTATCTATTTATTTATTTAATTTTTAGCTCCCACAAATAAGTGAGAACAACAATTCCTTGAACTTGTTAAGATAAGTGAACAGATATGATGTACTGGGGGTGGGGGAGGGGAGAGAGGGAGGAGGGAGAGAGAAATGGATAAAGGGACATGAAAATCAACTACAATGTATTTTGAGAAGTTAAAAGAAAAAACAAAATGAAAATCATGCCCAGAGTGGCATCTGCAGTAAGCTATGACCTCTGCCCAGGTTGTGGCTGCTTTGCTATGCAGCAGCACCCCCAGGGAGGGGCTCTCACT
>NW_007738577.1:32240-34075 GCF_000696425.1 Galeopterus variegatus | reverse complement strand
TCTTACTTTAATTGTCAACATCTAACTAAAAATTTGTCAGCTAATGATAGAGAAGGGAGATGGGGGGAAAAAAGAAAAGACAAGCAGAAGCATTGGACCTTTTATCAAGACAGTAAGAACTGACGTTTAATTCTCTACCCCAAGGGCAGTGGCTTTATCACCACCCAATATTCCCTCAGAATATTTCTTCCTAGGAATACAGTTGCATGATCTTCTCATCTGTTTTAAGCTCACTTGGCACACTTCCTTTTACAATAATCATTTTTCTCACACTTTGCAAAGAAATGCCCAAGCCCTGTGCCACTAACTATATATGCCAACATCTGTCAGGGCAAATGTCAAAGAGGGATCAAAGTCACCCCTAAGTAACCCAAAGATTTTCTTCCATAGTAGGGGTCACCTCCCGCCACCAGCATTCCTTGAACTCACATCTTGTCCTCGTTCAGCAAGGCCCCTCCACACGGGCAGCTATAGAGTGTTATTCCTGCAAAAAAAAAAAAATTGCAAAGTGAGCCTCCAGTCCTCTCCTGCACAGGGAGTCACAGCCCCGTCCCAGTCACACAGAGCCCCTATTCTGACAAATGTCTCCTATCTGCATTGCCCAGGCCCTGGGCCATGAGCAGCAAAGAAGGGCAAGTTCAACCTTGCAACGCAGCTTGTGTGTGCTGGGATTATTGCTGTCACTGCTGTTGTCAAACATAGCCAGCATGTGCTGCACATGCATTAGGTGACAGCACTGTGCTTTTATGTCACCACTTTGTATTGTCCGACCCTAAGCATCCCAGAGGCCTAAGTAATATGTGATTCATATTTAACAGACTCAAGCTAAATAATAATAGGCAAAGGATATTATTTGATGAAAACCCGGTCAGTAAAAAATTCACCTCTACGTCAAGCCAGGTCTAGACACACCATTTAATTGGACGAATTTTGTTTCTGGAATTGTCTGTCTGTTTTGTTTTGCTTTGTTTGCTCTCTAGGGCTTGTTCATCAGTGTAATGCCAGCTGCCACTATAGAGAAATTGCCATCAACTTATCAATTAAAAGGATTTTATTATGAAAGCTGTTCATAATATCACACAGTGTGATATCCCCTCCCCAGCAAATTCTAGTCAATACTGTATTAAGGATAACTCCCCAACTTCAGGAAAACGATGTGTGTTTCACCTTAAAGACATTATGAACTGCTAGAGTAATCAGTTTTCCTTTTTCTGATTGGATGTTCCAAACGTTTGGCGCTAAATGTGCATTTTGTATGTGGAGGCCATCATAAGCACAATATCCCTGCTTCATTTCATGTCACCACTCCCATAATTTTTTTCTTCTTTTGACACACTTTCAATTTATCCAGTCATCTGCATTTTTCATTTCCTTATGAGGGCACATTAAATGCTTACTGAAACACCATGGGGTATAAGGAAACATAAACAACTTAAAAGGTATAACATTGGAACAGACTACATAACTCCAAAATCCCAACAGTTCCACCACCAGGCATCTTGATTTCTGACCATCTGCCCCCTGCTCCCCTCTCCAGCTATCCCTGTCTTCTTCTTCCATTGAGGGCTCAGCCATTTTCGGGGGCAGGTTCTGGCTCATAGCAGAAAGAACAGCAGGAACTATTGATCAGCAAGCCCACTGCATGGTTTTCCAGAACAATTTCTTTGATTACAAATTAATATCATGTAGTTATTCTGTTCCAGGCTCCCAATGCATGTGCCTAATGCCTGCTGTGTGGCTTCACATATCCTGGACTTGACTTAAACATTCACCATGAACTGAGTGGTCTTGACCCTTTTTCTGTCTGGACCAATAACACGCACCAGTCTTTACCT
>NW_007738577.1:30275-31626 GCF_000696425.1 Galeopterus variegatus | reverse complement strand
TGGCAACCTGCCCAATCTCAGTCAACCCTATCAGGCATCATACCAGAGCTGATTGGCATTAGACAGAGCTCCTGCCAAGGCACAGCAAGTGTCACATGGGTGCCATAGATGGTGGGAAAACAGTTGCTATGTTGTGTGCTATTTTGGACACCGCATATGAATGAGAACATTGTAGATTACAGAAAGTCCAGAAAAATGTGGTTAGCCGAGTGGGGGCCTGGGAATTATATTATCCTAGGAACACAGGAGAATACTGGAATTGTTAAACCTTAAAATACACACACACACACACACACATGCAAACACACGCACATTATCTGGAGCAACAGGGAGTCTGAAAATGTCTTCAGAGAGCTAAAGAATTGTCATGTATCAGAGGAAGTGGACTTGGTCTATAACATTTTGGGAGAAGGAAGAAGTTGTTCCAAGGAAGCAAGTTCAAAAAATATAACAAAGCATATGATTAGAGCTTGCCCTCTGGTGAGAAAGGTCTGGAGACTGAGTTCAATCATTTGTCCAATAACTTACTCAATCATACCTATTAATCAACCCCCAATCCCCCAGTAAAAACCCTGAAAACTGAGGCTTGGTAGAGCTTCCAGAACACATGGATGTTCTGGGAGGTGATGTGCCCGGATTCCACGAGAAGAGAGCACGGAGGCTCTGCATCCTTCCCATCCTTACCTCACCTTACGTGTCTCTCCACTTGGCTGATCCTCTTGGAAGGGCCTCTGCATCCTTCACAATGAAACTAGTGCTTTCCTGAATTTTGTGTGTCATTCTAGCAAATTATCAAACTGGGTTGGGATTTGGGAACCCTCAAATTTATAGCCAGTCAGTCTTAAGTGTAGGTGGCACTGGGACCCTCGAAGTATAGGTGGCATCTGAAGTAAGGGCAGTCTTGCTGGGGCCATGCCCTTTGACATGTGGGGTCTGCGGTAACTCCTGATGGTTAATGCAGGAAATGAGTTGCAGTCCACCTAGCTGGGGGTGAAACGGACCACCTCTGCAGCTGGAGGTTTACTGCGCAGCAGAAATGTAGGCATGGCCAGGAGCTTCCCTCTGGGTTCTTCTTCCCACGTCCTCACACTCTCCCTGAGTCTTCTCAAGCTTCCCTTGATAATCACTGGTATTTCCTACACACACACACACACACACACACACACACCCTGCCGGTGTGTTAAATCCAAGCAAAACCCGTCATCAGCACGTGATGCGTGTTAAATCCAAGCAAAACCCATCATCAGCACGTGATGCTTCCCTCCTCCGACTTCCCCATTACTGTTGATACACCCATCATCCTCCCAGTCACCCAGACTCAAAAGCTACGTGCTCAGCTCCTGCTCTTCTT
>NW_007738577.1:22609-29458 GCF_000696425.1 Galeopterus variegatus | reverse complement strand
ACACACACACACACACACACACACACACACACACACCCTGCTGGTGTGTTAAATCCAAGCAAAACCCATCATCAGCACGTGATGCTTCCCTCCTCCGACTTCCCCATTACTGTTGATACACCCATCATCCTCCCAGTCACCCAGACTCAAAAGCTACGTGCTCAGCTCCTGCTCTTCTTCATCCCATACATCCAAGATGTTGTCCAGCTCTGTCACTTCCACCCCACTCCACCACCACATGCCAGGCCTCATCCACGCATTGCACTTGCCTGAACAGTCCCAGCCTGCACCGCCTCTCAGCTTGCCCCCGCCCAAAGTTCATCAATTCCCCCTGCCCAGCAGCTTTAGAGAACTTCCAAAAAGAACTAGAAGAAAAATATAGAGTCCGCATTCTTTACTAGACACAGGTGCCCTTTACAATAAAGTCCAAACCCTCATACAACCCTACCCTCCTACTGCTCCCATTTGAAAAACTGGATTACTATCAGTTTCCCAAACTTTGTAACTGCAGGCATGGTTCACCATTTCCTTATCCTTCCTTGTTCATCTCCCACTGTGACCCCATTCCCATCTCACATCTGATTGGATGAGGACTTAAACTTCCTTTTTTATCATTATTGCTCTTGTTTTGTTTCTAGCTTTACTGAGGCATAATTGACAAATAGAAATTGTATATATTTAAGGTGTACAATGGGATGTTTTTATATACATATACACTGTGGACTGATTATGTAGTCTAACTAATATGTCCATCACCTGTATACACTGTGGATGGGAATGTAATTTGGTACAGCCATTATGAAAAGAGTACAAAGAGCCTCAAAACTTAAAAATAGAACTACCATGTCATCCAGAATTCCCACTTCTGGGTATACACTCTGGTTTGAATGTTTGTCCCCTTCAAAGTTCATGTTGAAGTTCAATCTCTAATGTGGCAGTGTTGAGAGGTGGGGTCTTTAAGAGGTGATTGGATCATGAGGTTTATGTTCTAATGATTGAATTAATTCATTCATGGATTAATGGGTTCTCATGGGTACACTGGTAGCTTTATAGGGAGAGGAAGTGAGCACATTAGCACACTCTTGCCTTCTCACCATGTGATGCCCTGTGCCACCTCAGGACCCTGCAGAGAGTCCCCACCAGTAAGAAGGTGCTCACCAGATGTGCCCCCTCAACCTTGGACTTCCCAGCCTCCAGATCTGTAAGAAATACATTTCATTTCTTTATAAACTACCCAGTTTCAGGTATTCTGTTGTAAGTGGCAGAAAACAGACTAAGACAGTACAAATCCAAAGGAAATAAAATTATTATCTTGAGGAGAAATCTGATTTCCATATTCATTGTAGCATTATTCACAATAGCCAAGATATGGAAACAACTTAAGCATCCATCAATGAATGAATGGATACAGAAAAAGTGATATATATAAATACACACACACACAGAGCTACGTATACACACACACATAATAGAATATTACTCAGCCTTAATAAAGAAGGGAATTCTGCCTTCTGCAAAACCATGGATGAACCTGGAGGACATTATGCTGAAGGAAATAAGCCAGACATAGAAAGAAAAACACTGCATGGGAGACCAGACCCTTGTGACACCAGCAGCAGGGCTCAGTCTAAGGCCTGAAGGGAAGTGCACACAGCACAGCAGCCGTGAAGGTGAGCCGAGACCAGACCCTTGTGGCACCAGAGATCAGTCTAAGGCCCAGCAGGAAGTGCACACAGCCCAGCAACCACTGAGGTGAGCCGAGACCAGACCCTTGCAGCACCAGGGACCAGTCTAAGGCCCAGAGGGAAGCACACACAGCCCAGCAGCTGCAGAGGTGAGCCAAGACCTCCATGATACCAGGGATAAGTCTAAGGCCCCAGGGGGAAGGGAAGTGCATGCAGCCCAGCAGATGCCAAGGTAAGCCAAGACCAGACGCTTGGGCACCAAGGCCCAGTCTAAGGCCCTGGGGGAAGTACACACAGCTCAACAGCTGCCGAGGTAAATCAAGACCTGCATGGCACCAGGGTCCAGTCTAAGGCCCTGGGGAGAGAGGGAAGTACACACAGCCTAGCAGGCACCTAGGGGAGCTGAGACCAGCACACCACCAGGGGCTCAGTCTACAGCCACAGAAAGCTAGAACAGGAACCAAGGTGGTGTAATATGGATACTGCCACATGTTCTGTCACCACAAGGACAGTTCATCACCACAGTAGCAGCCAGGGCCACTCTATAGGCAACCTGCCACTCACTTGACTACACTGATATAAGAAAAGTCACCAGTAGAGCCTGCAAATAGAGGAGAAAGTCTTTATCCTCATAGCCAACCCGAGAGTAACAGAAAAAGCAAGCCCTCTACCAGATGACCAAACATCAGCGAAAAAATACTAGAACTACAAACAAACAAGAAGATATGACACCACCAAAGGAAGATAGTAATGCTCAAATTCCAGAACCCACAGAACAGGAAATCCTTGAAATGTCTGAAAAAGAATTCAGAGCAATGATCTTAAGAAAACTTTAATAAGCTGGAATCAACCCAAATGTCCATCATCGGATGAGTGGATACGGAAAATGTGGTATATCNAAATGAGTTGCAGTCCACCTAGCTGGGGGTGAAACGGACCACCTCTGCAGCTGGAGGTTTATTGTGAAGCAGAAATGTAGGCATGGCCAGGAGCTTTCCTCTGGGTTCTTCTTCCCATGCCCTCACACTCTCCCTGAGTCTTCTCAAGCTTCCCTTGATAATCACTGGTATTTCCTACACACACACACACACACACACACACACACCCTGCCGGTGTGTTAAATCCAAGCAAAACCCGTCATCAGCACGTGATGCTTCCCTCCTCCGATTTCCCCACTACTGTTGATGCACCCATCATCCTCCCAGTCACCCAGACTCAAAAGCTACGTGCTCAGCTCCTGCTATTCTTCATCCCATACATCCAAGATGTTGTCCAGCTCTGTCACTTCCACCCCACTCCACCACCACATGCCAGGCCTCATCCATGCATTGCACTTGCCTGAACAGTCCCAGCCTGCACTGCCTCTCAGCTTGCCCCAGCCCAAAGTTCATCAATTCCCCCTGCCCAGCAGCTTTAGAGAACTTCCAAAAAGAACTAGAAGAAAAATATAGAGTCCGCATTCTTTACTAGACACAGGTGCCCTTTACAATAAAGTCCAAACCCTCATACAACCCTACCCTCCTACTGCTCCCATTTGAAAAACTGGATTACTATCAGTTTCCCAAACTTTGTAACTGCAGGCATGGTTCACCATTTCCTTATCCTTCCTTGTTCATCTCCCACTGTGACCCCATTCCCATCTCACATCTGATTGGATGAGGACTTAAACTTCCTTTTTTATCATTATTGCTCTTGTTTTGTTTCTAGCTTTACTGAGGCATAATTGACAAATAGAAATTGTATATATTTAAGGTGTACAATGGGATGTTTTTATATACATATACACTGTGGACTGATTATGTAGTCTAACTAATATGTCCATCACCTGTATAGACTGTAGATGGGAATGTAATTTGGTACAGCCATTATGAAAAGAGTACAAAGAGCCTCAAAACGTAAAAATAGAACTACCATGTCATCCAGAATTCCCACTTCTGGGTATACACTATGGTTCGAATGTTTGTCCCCTTCAAAGCTCATGTTGAAGTTCAATCTCTAATGTGGCAGTGTTGAGAGGTGGGGTCTTTAAGAGGTGATTGGATCATGAAGTTTATGTTCTAATGATTGAATTAATTCATTCATGGATTAATGGGTTCTCATGGGTACACTGGTAGCTTTATAGGGAGAGGAAGTGAGCACATTAGCACACTCTTGCCTTCTCACCATGTGATGCCCTGTGCCACCTCAGGACCCTGCAGAGAGTCCCCACCAGTAAGAAGGTGCTCACCAGATGTGCCCCCTCAACCTTGGACTTCCCAGCCTCCAGATCTGTAAGAAATACATTTCATTTCTTTATAAACTACCCAGTTTCAGGTATTCTGTTGTAAGTGGCAGAAAACAGACTAAGACAGTACAAATCCAAAGGAAATAAAATTATTATCTTGAGGAGAAATCTGATTTCCATATTCATTGTAGCATTATTCACAATAGCCAAGATATGGAAACAACTTAAGCATCCATCAATGAATGAATGGATACAGAAAAAGTGATATATATAAATACACACACACACAGAGCTACGTATACACACACACATAATAGAATATTACTCAGCCTTAATAAAGAAGGGATACTGTGGACTGATTATGTAGTCTAACTAATATGTCCATCACCTGTATAGACTGTAGATGGGAATGTAATTTGGTACAGCCATTATGAAAAGAGTACAAAGAGCCTCAAAACGTAAAAATAGAACTACCATGTCATCCAGAATTCCCACTTCTGGGTATACACTATGGTTCGAATGTTTGTCCCCTTCAAAGCTCATGTTGAAGTTCAATCTCTAATGTGGCAGTGTTGAGAGGTGGGGTCTTTAAGAGGTGATTGGATCATGAAGTTTATGTTCTAATGATTGAATTAATTCATTCATGGATTAATGGGTTCTCATGGGTACACTGGTAGCTTTTTAGGGAGAGGAAGTGAGCACATTAGCACACTCTTGCCTTCTCACCATGTGATGCCCTGTGCCACCTCAGGACCCTGCAGAGAGTCCCCACCAGTAAGAAGGTGCTCACCAGATGTGCCCCCTCAACCTTGGACTTCCCAGCCTCCAGATCTGTAAGAAATACATTTCATTTCTTTATAAACTACCCAGGTTCAGGTATTCTGTTGTAAGTGGCAGAAAACAGACTAAGACAGTACAAATCCAAAGGAAATAAAATTATTATCTTGAAGAGAAATCTGATTTCCATATTCATTGTAGCATTATTCACAATAGCCAAGATATGGAAACAACTTAAGCATCCATCAATGAATGAATGGATACAGAAAAAGTGATATATATAAATACACACACACAGAGAGTTACATATACACACACACATAATAGAATATTACTCAGCCTTAATAAATAAGGGAATTCTGCCTTCTGCAAAACCATGGATGAACCTGGAGGACATTATGCTAAAGGAAATAAGCCAGACATAGAAAGAAAAACACTGCATGGGAAACCAGACCCTTGTGACACCAGCAGCAGGGCTCAGTCTAAGGCCTGAAGGGAAGTGCACACAGCACAGCAGCCGTGAAGGTGAGCCGAGACCAGACCCTTGTGGCATCAGAGATCAGTCTAAGGCCCAGCAGGAAGTGCACACAGCCCAGCAACCACTGAAGTGAGCCGAGACCAGACCCTTGCAGCACCAGGGACCAGTCTAAGGCCCAGAGGGAAGCACACACAGCCCAGCAGCTGCAGAGGTGTGCCAAGACCTCCATGATACCGGGGATCAGTCTAAGGCCCCAGGGGGAAGGGAAGTGCATGCAGCCCAGCAGCTGCCAAGGTAAGCCAAGACCAGACCCTTGGGCACCAAGGCCCAGTCTCAGGCCCTGGGGGAAGTACACACAGCCCAACAGCTGCCGAGGTAAATCAAGACCTGCATGGCACCAGGGTCCAGTCTAAGGCCCTGGGGGGAGAGGGAAGTACACACAGCCTAGCAGGCACCTAGGGGAGCTGAGACCAGCACACCACCAGNGAGGCCTAAGTAATATGTGATTCATATTTAACAGACTCAAGCTAAATAATAATAGGCAAAGAATATTATTTGATGAAAACCCGGTCAGTAAAAAATTCACCTCTACGTCAAGCCAGGTCTAGACACACCGAAAACTGGACCATTTAATTGGACGAATTTTGTTTCTGGAATTGTCTGTCTGCTTTGTTTTGCTTTGTTTGCTCTCTAGGGCTTGTTCATCAGTGTAATGCCAGCTGCCAATATAGAGAAATTGCCATCAACTTATCAATTAAAAGGATTTTATTATGAAAGCCATTCATAATATCACACAGTGTGATATCCCCTCCCCAGCAAATTCTAGTCAATACTGTATTAAGGATAACTCCCCAACTTCAGGAAAACGATGTGTGTTTCATCTTAAAGACATTATGAACTGCTAGAGTAATCAGTTTTCCTTTTTCTGATTGGATGTTCCAAACGTTTGGCACTAAATGTGCATTTTGTATGTGGAGGCCATCATAAGCACAATATCCCTGCTTCATTTCATGTCATCAGTCCCATAATTTTCTTCTTCTTTTGACTCACTTTCAATTTTTCCAGTCATCTGCATTTTTCATTTCCTTATGAGGACACAATAAATGCTTACTGAAACACCATGGGGTATAAGGAAACATAAACAACTTAAAAGGTATAACACTGGAACAGACTACATAACTCCAAAATCCCAACAGTTCTGCCACCAGGCATCTTGATTTCTGACCATCTGCCCCCTGCTCCCCTCTCCAGCTATCCCTGTCTTCTTCTTCCATTGAGAGCTCAGCCATTTTCGGGGGCAGGCTCTGGCTCATAGCAGAAAGAACAGCAGGAACTATTGATCAGCAAGCCCACTGCATGGTTTTCCAGAACAATTTCTTTGATTACAAATTAATATCATGTAGTTATTCTGTTCCAGGCTCCCAATGCATGTGCCTAATGCCTGCTGTGTGGCTTCACATATCCTGGACTCCTAATGCCTGCTGTGTGGCTTCACATATCCTAGACCTGACTTAAACATTCACCATGAACTGAGTGGTCTTGACCCTTTTTCTGTCTGGACCAATAACACCCACCAGTCTTTACCTTTCTTTTGCTGCACATGGTGTCCGAACCCTCTCTGTACAGCATCTGCTGGCCCCATCCTTCCTAGCTAAAGGGCTGACTCTAGGCAGAGTTTCACTTGG
>NW_007738577.1:18867-20037 GCF_000696425.1 Galeopterus variegatus | reverse complement strand
TGCCACCTCAAATATCCAACTAACACTGAAGAAGAGAAATAAAAGGGGAAGTAAGGATTAAAAGATATTTAAAACATCAAAACAAAAAGTAATTCAATGACAGGAATTAAACAATATCTTTCAATAACCCCCC
The DNA here is from genome assembly GCF_000696425.1 of Galeopterus variegatus. Lineage (NCBI taxonomy): Eukaryota > Metazoa > Chordata > Mammalia > Dermoptera > Cynocephalidae > Galeopterus > Galeopterus variegatus. The sequence goes on along the minus strand of NW_007738577.1, from coordinate 19,904 downwards.
TAAATGTGAATGGGTTAAACTCCTTCATTCAAAAGGCACAGATTGACTAATTGGATTAAAAAACTAGACCCAAGTATATGCTGTCTTCAAGATACCCATCTCACATATAGAGACCCACACAGACTAAAAGTGAAATGGATGGAAAAAATATACCATGCAAATGGAAACCAAAAACAAGTAGGAGTAGCTATTCTTATAATGGATCAAATAGACTTTAAACCAAAAAACATAAAAAGAGACAAANTATATAAAGTAAACACTCTTAGACCTAAAGAAAGAAATAGGCCCTAATACATTAATAGTGGATGACATGAACACCCCTCTCTCAGTATGGGACATATCTTCCAGGCAACAAAGAGACACAGGATTTAAACTACACATTAGACCAACTGGACCTAGCAGATATATACAGAACATTTCACCCAACAACTAAAGAATATACTTCCTTCTCATCAGCTTAAGGAACATTCTCCAGGACAGACCACATATTAGGTCACAAATCTAGCCTCAGCAAATCTTAAAAAAACTGAAATCATTCCACATATCTTTTCAGACCACAATGGAATAAAATTGGAAATTAATAATAAGCAAAACTTTGGAAAATATACAACTACATGGAAACTAAATAATAGGCTCCTGAATGACCTATGGGTCCAAGAAGAAATTAAAAAGGAAATCAAAAAATTTCTAGAAACTAATGAAAATAAAGATACATCATACCAAAACCTGTAGGATACTGCAAAACCATTACTAAAAGGCAAACTTATTGCAATAAATGCTTACATCAAAAGAACGGAAAGACTTCAAATAAACGACCTAAGACTACACCTCAAAGAATTTGAAAAACAACAATGATCCAAACCTAAAGATAGTAGACAGAAAGAAAGAATTAAGATCAGAGCAGAACTAAATGAAACAGAGACCCGAAAACAATAGAAAAGATCAACCAAACAACAAGTTGGTTTTTCAAGAAGATAAATAAAATAGACATACCATTAGCTAGGTAAACAAAAAAAGAAGAGAGAAAACCCAAATAA
>NW_007738577.1:13856-17867 GCF_000696425.1 Galeopterus variegatus | reverse complement strand
ACAATAGAAAAGATCAACCAAACAACAAGTTGGTTTTTCAAGAAGATAAATAAAATAGACATACCATTAGCTAGGTAAACAAAAAAAGAAGAGAGAAAACCCAAATAAAAAAATCAGAAATGAAAATGGAGACATTACAACCAGTACCACAGAAATGCAAAGAATCATTGGAGACTATTATAAACAACTGTATGGCAACAGATATGAAAATCTGGAAGATATGGGTAAGTTTCTAGACACATACAAACTACCAAGACTGAACCAAGAAGAGATAGAAAACCTGAACAGACGAATAACAAGCAAGGAAATTGAAGTGGTAACCAGCAATCTTCCAACAAAGAAAAGTCCAGGTCTGGATGGCTTTATAGCTGAATTCTATCAAACTTTTAAAGAGGAGTTAATACCAATTCTCCTCAAACTATTCCAAACAATTGAAGCAGAAGCTACTCTCCCAAAATCATTCTATGAGGCCAGCATAACTCTGATACCAATACCAGATAAGGATATGACCAAAAAAAGAAAATTATAGGCCAATATCCTTTATGAACATAGATGCTAAAATCCTCAACAAAATATTAGGAATCAGAATACAGCAACATATTTAAAAAATTATACACTGTGATCAAGTAAGATTTATCCCAGGAATGCAAAGATGGTTCAACATACAAAAGTCAATAAATGTTATACATCACATCAACAAACTCAAGGACAAAGACCATATGATTATCTCAATAGATGCTGAAAAAGCATTTGACAAAATTCAACATCCCTTCATGATAAAGATTCTCAACAAATTAGGGATAGAAGGAAAATATCTCAACACAAGAAAAGCCACTTATGACAAGCCCACCACCAGTATCATTCTGAATGAGGAAAAACCAAGGGTCTTTCCCTTAAGAACAGGAACAAGACAAGGATGCCCACTCTCACCACATCTATTTAACACAATACTGAAGGTACTAGCCAGAGCAATCAGGCAAGAGAAAGAAATAAAAGGAATCCAGATTGGAAAAGATGAAGAAAACTTTCCCTATTTGCAGATGGCATGATACTACACATAGAAAAAAACCTAAAGACTCTATCAAAAAACTCAGGTTAATAACGTCAGTAATGTTGCAGGATACAAAATAAATGCCCCCAGATCAGTTGCATTTATATACTCAAATAATGAACTAACAGAAAGAGAAATAAAGAAAGTAAACCTATTTACAATTGTAACGAAAAAAAGTAAAATACCTAGGGATCAATTTAACTAAGGAGGTGAAGACCTCTATAATGAGAACTACAAACCACTTCTGAAAGAAATTAAAGAAGACACAAAAAGATGGAAAGATATTCCATGCTCCTGAATTGGAAAAATTAACATTGTGAAAATGTCTACACTGCCCAAAATGATCTACCGATTAAATACAATCCCCATCAAAATACCAAATACATTCTTCGCAGAAATGGAAAAAACAATCTTTCCCTTCACATGGAACAACAAAAGACCCTGAATAGCCAAAGCAATCCTGAGCAAAAAAAAATAAAATCGAAGGCATAATACTACCTTACTTCAAATTATACTACAAAGCTATTGTAACCAAAACAGCATGGTACTGGTATAAAAATAGACATTAAGACCAGTGGAGTAGAATTGAGAACTCAGAAATCACCCCTCAGGCTTATAGCCATCTGATATTGGATACAGGCAACAAAAATATCCACTGGGGGAAAAGACTCCCTTGTCAACAAATGGTACTGGGAAAACTGGATGTCCATATGCAGAAGAATGAAACTAGATATGCACTTCTCACCATACACTGAAATTAACTCAAATGGATTAAAGACTTAAGTATAAGACCTGAAACTGTAACATTACTAAGGAAAAATATAGGTGAAATACTTCAGCAACTAGGCTTGGGCACAGACTTTAGGAACATGAGCACAAAAGCACAAGCAGTAAAAGAAAAAATAAACAAATGGGACTATATCAAACTAAAAAGCTTCTGCACAGCAAAGGAAACAATCAACAGAGTGAAATGACAACCTACAGATTGGGAGAAAATTTTTGCTAACTATGCATCTGACAAGGGATTAATATCCATAATGTACAAGGAACTCAAGCAGTTATACAGTAAAAAACCAAATAATCCAATTTTAAAAAGGGCAAAGGAGCTTAATAACATTTTTCAAAGGAAGACATACAAATGGCCAACAGGTCCATGAAAAAATGCTCAACATCCCTAGTCATCAGGGAAGTGCAAACTAAAACAACATTGAGATACCACCTCACCCCAGTTAGGCTGGCTATAATCAAAAAGATGGTGAATAACAAATGCTGGCGTGGGCGTGGAGAGAAGGAAATGCTCCTATACTGTTGGTGGGACTTTAAATTAATACAACCTCTATGGAAAACAGTATGGAGGTTTCTCAAACAACTACAGATAGATCTTCCATACGATCCAGCTATTCCACTTCTGGGTATATACCCAGAGGAATGGAAATCATCACGTCAAAGGGATACCTGTACTCCCATGCTCATCACAGCTCTGTTTACAATAGCCAAGACATGGAACCAACCTAAATGTCCATTGATGGATGATTGGATAAGGAAACTGTGGTATATATACACCATGGAATTCTACTCTGCCATAAAAAAGAATGAAAAATTCTCCCATTTGCAACAACACGGATGAGTTGAATGAAAAATTCTCCCATTTGCAACAACACGGATGAGTTTGGAGAAACTTATATTGAGTGAAATAAGCAAAGCACAGAGGGATAAATACCGCATGTACTCACACATATGTGGGATGAAGGAAAGAAAGGCCACAGTAGTATGCTGTACTTGCAGAGGGAGAGAACGTTCCTTGGGCTACAAAGTGGAGTGGGGAGGGAAAGGGGAGGGAGAAGGAGGTTGAGAATAATTGGGCGGAGGACATGGGATACAAATGCAATCTGTGGTAATAGGTATGTTGCCAGTATGAATCTGGCCCTCACATCATGAGCATGAGGGGTGACAATCAGCTTTGTATCTCATGAATATTCATAACCAATAAAAAATAAATAAAAACAAACAAAAAATACTGCATGAACTCTCTTACTTGTGGAACTTCAAAAAGTCAAAGACATAGAAACAGAGTAGAAGGGTGCTTATTACCAGGGGCCATGGAGTGGGGGAAATGGAGAGATGTCAGTCACAGCGTTCAAATCTTCAGGTATAAGATGAATAAGTTCTGGAGACCTAATATAAATTTAAGTATTCTCCCCACATAAAAAACAAAAGAGATTAATTAAATTTTCAGGAGTATGGAGAAGGGTAAAGAGGAGGGGTTAGTTCTCAGACTCTGAGTCCACATGTACTCATGAGTAGAGAGAAGAGGCTGGGATGCAAAAGTACGTAAAAATTAATCTACGATCATCTGTTGCACGTCATCTAAGACATTAAACTGTTGGTACAAATTCTCATAGAGTAACACTGGCACATTCATATTGTCATCCCCATTTACGGTAGAAGGACCTGAAGTGCAGTTATTAGAGAAACCTCCGCATTCTCCTGTCAGCATAGCATGCACCTGTCTTTAGCACATACTTCTGATTTCCCAAAGAACATACCCACAGAGTGGGAAGGAGACAGGACTAGAGGTCAAATGCCTCAGCCCAGCTCATTCTGCAGTGAACAGTGGCAGACATTCCTGTGAAGAGCTCAGTAATACAATCTTAAACTACCAAGGTTGGATCTTTATTGATCAGCTTGCATAAACATCCTCTCTTTCCTTAAACCATTAGAGTCATGCTGAAAGATGAAAACCAGTGCTCTGATATTTGCTTTCTGCACTCTCATTTCTCTGTTATAAGTTTATTGCTCTTCATTTTAGCACATTTCCTGGATTTGTGTCATTCTTTTAGGGTTTTAATCTAGGAAGCGAGAGTACATCTGGTCTCCCGTCTCACAGTGAAATGATTGACTGCTCCTATGGTTAGTAATTCTCCAGTGTGCTACACCCTATTCTGGATGTTTTCATAACT
>NW_007738577.1:2157-13585 GCF_000696425.1 Galeopterus variegatus | reverse complement strand
CACAGGCAGAACCCACATGTCTGGAGTCCCAGGTCTGTGCCTCTCTCATCAAATCACCTGTCCACATACAGGGCACTGAAAATCTTGCACCCGCACTAAACGCCACAGGGGTGTCAATGACACGTACAACATAGGAAAGAAAACCTCAACTATGGCAGAAGAGAGCAGCTGATCCAAATATATCTCACAAAACGCATTTTAGGAGAGATCCTGCCCACGGCAGCCACCAGGCCCTCCATCCCGTCCTGTCACACATAGATACAAGTCTCCATGGGCTCTGCCTCCACCTCAGTCTTAGAAATCCATATGAAGCTACTGGTGCGAATACCTACAAATTGCAGCAGGTACCCCTTTTACATTAGGTGTTTTCAGAATCATAGTTATTCTTTAGCAGCAGCTCTGCAGGCTTAAATATAATTAAAACTTTAAAAAATCAAGCTAACACTTCTTTCAATAGGGGCTAAGACTTTATTTGTATTTTTCCAAAGGTGGGAGGGATGTGGAGTTATTTAAATAAATGGCATATATGTGTATTTTCTCAAAATAAAAGAGTAATGAATGGAGAAAGAACAAAGAAGACACAGGAGAACGCTTACTCTCCTCCCTGAGAGTTGTCTAGGGCTCCCCTGGCCCCCTGAGCAAGCAGGTGAGAGAAATCACACCCACACAGGCCTGCTCTAACACATGCTCACACACCTTCTGACAACAGCCCCTTGTTCTTTAAGAAAGTAAAAGTTTAGAAATCAGAGCTCCTGCCACAGATCCAAGGAGAGACAGGAGAGCGGAGGACTGTCTCGGGTATCAGGAATTCATATCAGGTCTACCATAGAGAAAGTGCAGCCGAGAGGCTAGGGGGTGCAAGGAAGGAAACTGAGGCAGGGGGAAGTTCTAGTGACATCTGAGGTCAAGCATAACTGGTAGAGTGAGAGCTACAACCCTGACTTTCTGGATCCCAGTTTCATCCATTTTCTGTGACACTAGGAAAATCATTTATAATAGCCTTTGAAGTCCTTGCTGTAAAAACCACATTATTGCAATGGACAATCTCTGTAATTGGGTTGTTATTTTCATTGTATTATGAGCACTAAGTAGTCTATTTAGGTAACAATTGCATTGTGATCCTGGGGCTGATGATGTTGGTAAGAAATGCAAGACTTTTAAAGATTAGGGCCACGGTTTCAACACCACAATTAAGTAGGAGCTCATTCAAGCCTCTCTCCAGCATCACTTCAAAGGTTTTCAGAAGTGACATTTCAAAATGTACATTTTGAGTACATTTGAATAATTTCTTTGTTTGATTATTCTTATCATTTATATTCTGGCTTTTCTTTCTAAGAATTGGCCCACAGCAATGTATCAATGTATAAAATTAGTTTTCTCATTTAGTATTCTCATTATGGCTACATCTGTTATGGTTTCCAGGCTCTGTATATTTGTCATTTGTAAAAATGTACATCTGTGCTTTTGTCCAATATCCATTATGATAGCAAGATACTTAACATGCCTACAATTCAGGCAGTTGCTTTTGGGTTCATTACTCCTATAAAATGTATATCTTTGAAAGTATTAATGCCCAGATGCCTGCAAGCATCTACATAAAAAGAAAATACATCAACATATGTGAAAAACTTCATGTTCTTTTAATTAATTCACTTGAGTCACCAGTGAGATTGACTAACAGGCATTTTGATCACTGTCTTTCTTCTTCCTCTGGAGCTCTCCTGTTTTGTTTTGTTTTCTTTTCTTTTGTTTTCTCAATATTAAAATTAACTATTACTCTTATAGAGTAATAGATGACAATTTTAAAGAGGTTTTAAATTTTAAAATAGAGAAAAAGAATAAAATGAAAATAAATATGATCCAATTAAAAACCAGTCAGAGGTAATAATTATTTGCATTTAATACCAATTATTTATTTCCATGGTTTTCTCTACACATACACATTATTACTGAATTATGTTTTATGTCATATATCTTTAATTTATGAATCATTTTTGACCTTCAATTAATTTTTTACAATGTACGTACAAACATTTGCACAATCTATGTGCTTCACTGAAACCAATATTCACCCAATATTGAGTTCCACCACCACCCACTCAACATTTTTGTAACCTTCCTTTTGGTGAATATCTCAATTCGCTATCTTTGAGCACTCTTTTTACTAACAATATAACTACAGTGTATTTTTGGAGTCACATTCTACAAGAGGTTATCTCTGCGGCCAATTTACTTTATAGGAAACATCTTCTCTAGAAACAGAATTTGGGGTGTACAGCCTTTTCCTTCCATATTCCACAGGTAGTACTCCATTGCCCATTGGCTTTTGAGGTTGTAGTTAAAGAGTCAGAGACCAAATTCCAGTTCATCCAAGATGGAGTAGTCCCATCCCTGCCAGGTCCTCCCTCTTACAGCTAAAAACCCTCAGATATAACCCAACAAACAAGCACAGGAAGATTCTGACAGGTGCAAAGAAGATGGTGGCCACGAGACTTGAACAACACAATGGTGAATTCTCTGGGTTTTCTTTCTGCCTCTATATATCCCGGACAAGCACTGCAGAAGCTTCAAAGTTGGAACTTCCAAAAGGTTCAGATAACAAAAATTCAAGAAAAGCCAAAGTACCCAGAAAAGAGTGGTCTAACAAAAGTACTATTTGTTGGCAATACCTGCCCTACTCCAGCCAAACATCACTGGAAAACCTGCCTTGACCCTCTGTGGTTTCAGCTGGTCCCATACCTGACAGAGATAAGTGACATGATGATTTCCCCACGGGGATCCTGAGGCAAATTCAGCCTCCACCCTTTCCTGGTAACTATGAGACTTAACAGGGCAGAGTGAGGCCAGGTAGTCCCCACTCCACTTCATCACAGCCTCTTTCCCGTGTCAGGAGGGACCAACATGAAGCTGAGCCTGTACATTCTCCTGGCAGCAACTAGACCAAACATGGCAGTGGAGAATAGGGTGAGTCAGCACTCTGGTTCCACCACCACCCCCTACCCCAGTGTCAGTGAGGCCCAGTGGAGCAATGAACATTCACCCCAATCTGGTTTTGATGTGAATAAAGAAAGCAGTCAAGGTGGGCTGGTTGTTACTTTGCTGCCTGTCCTTCGTGAGAGCAGGGCTCCATCTCCACCCAGCACCAACAAAGCATAAGGTGGTGGGAGACACAGATAGCTGGCACTCCCCTTTCCACCTTCCTCTCCCCTAGTGCCAGCAGGGCCCAGTGAGGAACAGAGCTTACTCACCCCTCTCAGAGGAAATGAGACAGTCTAATTCATTGTTCCATTTTGTCATGAATGTGCCAGCAAGGCTGGTGGGATATCTGAACCCCGCATCTGCACCAAAGCAGTGTAACTCAGTGCGCCACTTCTTCCTAGCCAGGGTGGTTCCATTGGGCCCAGTGGGAAACTAGACACACTTCTGGCCATTTCTCACACTATCCTTCAACAGAAGAGTTGCCTGCTAAGAAAAGAACATTAAATGGGATCCAGAGTCTCAAGATACAGTATCCAAAATGTCCAGGATACAACTGAAAATAATCCTTCATAAAAAGAACCAGAACAATCACAACTTGAAAGAGAAAAGACACAAACAGGTGCCAACATCAAGATGAATTGGGTGTTAGAATTATCTGACAACACACATCATAAAGAGGCTTTGACAAGTAATTGTGAATTCTCTTTAAACATGAAAAAAAAATTAATTCCATCAAAGAAATAGAAATTATTTTAAAAATAACCAAATGGAAATTCTAGAACTGAAAAATATAATGATGGAAATAAAAACTCACTGGATGTGCTCAGAAGTTGAGTGTAGCTAAACAAAGGAAAAAATCGATAAACTTGAGATGGACCAACAGAATTTTTACCAACAGAATTTACCCAATTTAAAAACAGGGAAAATGCTTTTTTTTAAGAAATAAGACTGAGGAAAGGAACCTGTGGGAAAATAACAAAAGAGCTAACAACCTTTTTATCCTAGAAGGAGAAAAGAGTGACTGAGGGGGACAGAAAAAGGTACTCAAAGACATAATGGTTAAAAACTTCCCAGGTTTGGCAAAATACATGAACCTAATAATCCAAGACCTAAGTAAACCCTAAAAAGGATAAAACCAAAGAAATCTACAACAAGACACATCATAATTAAATTTCTAATACTAAAGACAAGGGAAAAATCCTGAAAGAATTCACAGAGTGAGAAGAGAACACCAACTGGAATGGCAATAAATTCCACACTTAAACCATGGAGGTCAAAGGGAAGTGGCACACTTTTCAAGTGCTGAACTCTTCTTTAACTGTCAACCATGAATTCTATTTCAGTGAAACTATCCTTCAAGAACAAAGGGAAAATAAAGGCATCCACAGTTGAAAAAATAAATAAACAAGCAAATTTGTCACTAGCAAACTTACTCTTAAAGAATAGCAAAAGTGAGTTCTCTAAACAGAAAGGAAATCATACCGAAGAAGCCTTAAAATTTCCAAAAGGAAAGAAGAATGTCAGGGCATGTTAAAAATAGGAAATATAATAGACTACCCTTCTTCTCATGAGTTTTGTAACTCATATTGGTAATTTAAGCATAAGCTAGAACACAAGCTGATGTGTTGCTCACTATATAAGGAAACACTATTTTAAAAGTAGAAAGATTAAAAGGACCTACATTGAAATAAGATTTCTGCATTTTACCCAAAGTGGTAAAGGATAATATCAGTAAACTGTGATAAGTTGTACATGTATGTTGTAATACTTAAGACAACCACTGAGAAAACTATTTGAAAAGACATACTCAAAAGCGTTATAAGTAAATCAAGATGATTTACTTGTATAAGAGATTTACTTGTATAAGATGATTTACTTGATAAAGAGAATGCTCAAGTAACTCATAAGAACTCAAGAAAAGAGAAGCAGAAGAAACTGAAAACAAATAAAGTGTTATACTTAAACCCCAACATATTAATAATTACATTAAATTTAAATGGTCTCAAGTTTCAATACACCAATTAAAAGGTAAAGATTGCTAGTGCAGCTTAAAAAATACGACCCAACATATGCTGTCTACACAAAACTCACTTCAAGCACAGAAATATAAGTCAGAAATGAAAGGATGAAACAGATATACCATGTAATACTAATTTTTAAAAAAGCAAGAGAGACTATTAGTATCAGATGAAGTATAGTTCACAGCAAATAAAATTACTCGTGACAATGAGGAACATTATATAATGATAAAAGGATCAGCCCGCCAGGAAGACATAACCATTCCTAATGATAAAAGGATCAATCCACCACAAATACATAAGTATGCCAACTGTGTACATACCAACCACCAGAGTTTCAAAATACATGAAGCAAAAACTGATAGAGCTGAAAGGAGAAAGAGACAAATCCACAATTATGTATGGGGACTTCAATACCCTCTCTCAACAAATGATCAACCGACAGGATTAACTGAAATATATGAAACACTCTTGCCAACAACGGCAGAATACATACTTTTTTAAATCATCTATGGAGCCTCACCAAGATAAACAATATTCTGGACCATAAAATAAACCTCAGTCAACTATAAATAATTGAAATCATGCAGAATATGGTCAGTGACCAAAATTAATCAAACTAGAAACCAGTAACTGAAAGACCAGAGGAAAATCTCAGTAACCTAAAATTTACACAACATACTTCTAAATAATTCCTGAGTCACAAAGGAGGCTTCAAAGGAAACTATTAAAAAAGTCAAAGGCCAGTCTTATTTGTATTCCTTTCAAAGTAATGTTTTTAATAACAGCTCCATAAAAAATTTTTTTTCTTTATCCTTGAACATTAGAAAATTTCCCAGATTTGTGCATCAGTCAATCACTGCTATTTCCATAATTACCAGTTCAGAAATTTTGCCTGAATCATGGCAAACTCTTCCAATTCTTTGGCCCAGCATTGTTTTTGTGTATGTGTGCTTGATACAAATTTTCTTTTTTATTTCTTGCTTAAATTATTATTCATCTGTTCTCTTTCTCTACCTAATTCCTCTAGCTCTTGTCATCTGGCCAGTTTCACTGTTATCTTTTTCTTCTATGTTCTTAGAGAATATTGAGTGTTTGTTTTTTAAATCAATAATTTTGAGTGAAGAAGAGAGGTTTGCAATCAATAATGTTCTTCACTACATCCAATGTAAGTTCATATTTCCATCTGCATCTTATCCTGTTCTCTTTTTGTTTCACTCTGCAACTTGGCCTAGCTTTTCCTTTTCATCTTTTATCTTCTGTTTCATAGAATTCACCTGTTTCCCTGTTTTTATGTGGATTATCATGAGGTGCTTCTCATGAAAGCACACTCTCAGTGTATGCGATGTTCTCCTCTCTGAGGTTGGGGGATCGGGGATCGGTCCTTGGCCCAATGCTGGGTTGATGGCTGGTTTTGTTGTTCTCTTGTTCTTATTCTTCCTTGATTCCAACAGGGGCAAGTTACTCCTGGTGCTTCTCAATGCTCAGAGTCCTTCCATCCCTGGGTGCCCCTTTACCTTTACTTCATTTGGGTGCTACAGGATCCTCTCTCTCAAATATCTCGAAAACTCTGAAGGGCATATTGAAGGTCACAGATGCCAGATGATCCCTAATAACCAACAGCTGTTCACTCAGTAGCTCTATTATACAGATCAGAGATTGCTCCTGTTCTCACTGCTCAAACTCTCTCTCTTCGAGAATTTATGCCTGGAAAGTTTCTTATTTCACCAAAAGTAAATCAGGAAAAACTACCATCCATGTGATTCATTGCTCTCAAGTTCATTTCATCTTTGCCCCATAAATCTGGAATGCAACTTGCACAGTTTCCTCCATAAATCTGGAATGCAACTTGCACAGTTTCCTCTTTCCTCCCTGGGGCTTACAGCATCCTAGCGAGGTGCAGCCTTCAAGAGAATTCAGAAAGAGAAGTACTAACAGAGAGAAAGGAGGAGAGAAAGGAGAGAGAAGAGTTTTTTCTGATTCTAGAGGTGGAACTGTCCTCCTCTGACCCCCAGATGCTCCCATGACATTGATTCCTAACTGACCATTTTCTCTGTTTTCCTGCTTCAATGACCAAAATGTGAATCAGCTATGAAGATTCTTAGTTTAACCCACAGGTTCTTAAACTGGGATGCACAATGGAGTCTACCAAGGACATTAAAAACTGCCTTTCAAGACTTACCCAGATCAATTAAATCAAAATCTCCCTGGGTCTGCAACAGAAATCAGTATTGTTAACACTCTTATGTGATTGAAATATGCAGACAGTTCAATGACCACAGACCTAGCCTGCTCTTGATGTCATTGAGGTTAATTTCTCTCATGTGGTGGCCTCTCATTGACAGTATTCTAAGGTTTGGATGGGATTTGGAGGAGGAGCTGAAGAAGTTTAACTCTAACATTTTCAACTGCTGTCACCACCCCCAATAAAATAAAGCAACAGGATAAAATACAATAAAAATACCCTATCCTTTTTCATTCTTAATCTTTCTAGAGAAAGATAACTTTTTTGTTTACTTAGACAAGGACTATTCTGGATAATCTTCTGTTTTGACTTATTCCTTTAGCCCTATTAAAACAAACTTCTTCTTACATTTGTTCTTTTGTATTTCTATTTAATATTTCAATTTAAGAAAATTATGCCAACTTAAGAAGTCATAATAATGAAAGCGCTAAGTATTTATTCCAGTGCATACTTATCTTCATTATAGAATATAACTATAGTAATGGGATGTACTACAAAAACCCTATAATAATGGTGCAAAAGCTTATTTACTTAAATAACACATTTATTGAATATCTCCTATGGATAAAGGCTTTAGAAAACACAAACATCAGTAGTATAAACACCTTCCATGAGGTGTTCACATTCTTATGACCTAAGACAGAGATGTAAACAAATAAAGGTAAGTATAAACTGCTTTAATGACCTAACACAGTGTCTGGAAAATATTCCACATAAAATGAATGCTTGCCAAAAATGGATGAATTTTAGAAGCTAATGTCGGTAGAAGAGAGAAGCAGCCACTAACACACCCTGCAAGGGTGGCGAGATTCCAGTGGAGGTAATACCTGAGTCAGGCCCCCGAAGCTAAGAAGAAATCCTCAAGGTGATGAAGGGCAAGACAGACAATCTCGACAGGGCAGTGCATGCCACAGGGATGGCAGAACCTCAGGTGTAAAGGCCTGGCAATGACGAGGACAAAAGCAAGGGGGACATAAAAAGAAATGAAGCTGAAGTGATAGGTTACTAGCAGCGAGTGCAAGCCCATTTAGACATATGGACTTTATCATGAATGCATTTGTGAGGCATTAAAAGTCCTGAATATTGGCAAGAAGGACAATTTTAACATTTTAGACATACTTTCCCCAGCCAAATGTCAACATCTTGATTGGATCCTTATAGCTGAATATGTGGAATCTTGGCAAAAATGCTTTCAGAAGAGAGCAACCGGAATAGGGATGAGCGTAGACACATGGCATATGATCAAATGGTTGGGTGAGGTGACCTGTGATGCACACGAAGGTTTGGATTGGGTCTGTTGGGTTTTTTTGTTTTTTCATCATTTCCAACTGAGGGTGTGACAAACAGTTGGATATTGCTTGGAGAATCTAAAAGGAAGTAAGTGGGTAAGCCACATAAATATGAGAGAAAATCCCAGGCAAAGGGAAGTGTGAATTGAGGTGAGAGTGCAGGTGACATGACAGGGAGACAACAAGGAGCCCAGTGTGGCAGGGGTTGAGCATTCGGTGGGGTTGCAGGAAAGTGGTTTGAGAGGAGGCCACAGAGGCTGCTGGTCTCAGACCAGGGAGGGCTATAGGTCACAGGTAGGAATTTAGTTTCTATTATAAGACATATAAGAAGACAGAGAAATGGTGTGATCTGACAGACACAACCCGTGGATGACCATGGACTTATGGAAAGATAAAACTGTTGGAGTATGGGACAAGGGAAGCCACAGGGAGCCACAAAACAGGCTAGTGAAAAATGTCCAGGAAAGAGTGATGATGCCTGAGGCCAGGTGAGTACTAGGAAAGGTATTGATAACACATATATTTAGTATTCCAATGGCAGAAGTGAAAAGATTTGCAGACTGACCGTGGGATGTGCAGAAAAAGGCACAATCGAGATTAGGAGTTTGGCCTTGACTAATTTTTAAGTTCCCTTGAGATTCTGAAAAATATTATACAATATTAACATAAGAGAGTGAATAAAGCCTCTGATATAAAAATAAATTTCATGCTCCTATCATCCCTTGGATGTACTCCCAAGCCCATGCCTTTCCCCCAGGTTCCAGGCTGTCCTTGCAAAACTCTCCCTCCCATCACCCAAGGACCCTGGCACCTTTTGCAGTCACTGAGCAGAACACCTATACTGCACTCACACTCACACAGGAAGAAATAATCTGCCTTGGAGAATTCACTTTGCAAACCACATCTGTTTAGACTAGGCCAGTGCCAGCATTCCAATACTTTAGAAACTGACTCCACTGGAATGTGTTATAACATTCACGTTGACATGAAGTATTACACTTAAAACTAGGGGCCGTGACAAGCAGAGAAAGGGGGCCAGCCTGGATTCCGATGAACCAGCCTCTTATCAGGTGGCCTGCATCAGAGTTCAGAAAGCTCCTCCATCTCTAAGATGGGACTGTCCACATCTGCGAGACCTCTTCACAGAACCCTGAGAAGGGCAGCAAGCTGCCTGCATGCCTCAGCGATCCATGCACTCAGCTACTGTTGCGTGGATGGCCCTGAGCCCTCCACTGTGGAGCTGCTGAGGCCAAAACAGTGAGCAAGACACAACCTCTGCTATCAAGGGGTTTATCCAAGTTTCCATCAGGGTAAGCTTTTGTTTTATTACAATTGTTAAGCAAATACAAGGATACTTCAAAACATTGATGGAAAAGTTGAATTAAAAGATAATACAGGTTTCAAAGATGGCGACGGGTCTGGAGCAGCCGTGCCAGGAGACAGTGCAACCCTGAGAAGTGTACGCTGTGATACCAGAGTACTACTTGCATTTCCAAGAGCAAAAAAAAACGAATAAATCTTTGAACAACTAACCTACAACGACAAAAAAGCAACTACAGATTCGAGGTTTTGGGGCCGTCACAAAAGAAGATTCCTGAGAGTGCCCAAGCCGCGCTGCGGGATCGAGCAAGCAGCCCGAGACAGCAAAGGCCAAGTAAGTCAGCAGAGACAACACAGAAACGGAGTGGAAGGCGCCGGACCGGCCCAACTCTGTGAACTCTGTGAGTCACCCCCAGTCCAGCCCCACTTGTGGGGCAAAGCCCATCTGGCTTCTGCCCACCTGGCTCCCACCCGCCTGGCTCCTGCCTACCACACCAGGCTAGGCCACGCCAACAGCACTGCCTCCATTTTCTCGGGTGGGGACGGAGACAGCCCCTTGGCTTGGCGTGGCTCCTCACTGAGACAGGCCACTTGCACACCTCGATGCGGGGCCCCCCGGGGCCTGTGGACTGGCCTACAATCCCACACCCCCCACGGATCTCTGATGGGGCTGGTGGCGGGGGGAGCCCCTGGCCAGCGTCGGGAGGGCTGGGAAGTGGAGCCCGCCCAGACTGTCACTCCACCACACCGTGGGCTTCGGCCCCAGGTAAATTCCATGTTTCTGGGAGGCAGATACCATCTCTGTGACCCTCAGTTCGGAAGAACCCCAAACTGATTTCTGGTTGGGAGAGGGGAGCCCGGGGCACTCTGGAGCTGGATTGAAGTTGCCGGAGAGGACTCCCGGAGGGCGCCTGGGTCAACCCGTGCTGGGGGGATTCAAAGAGGAACTGTGTGCTGTGGGACCCTCAACCGAGGAGCTCACACCCTGGAGTTGGAGATAACTTTACTACACAGATAGCCGCAGCACCAGGAGGAAAGTGAAAGATCCAGAGGAGGCCTTATCCAGGGCCACAAAAGCACTCAAAGTGTCCCCACAAGACAACTGAAACTCCTCCTGGCCAGGGCGGGGCAGGGCACAGCATTGATGTCCAGGCTGATAGATGAGGATTGTAGAAGACACGCCTCAGCCCTGTACTGAGCGCACAGAGTGGGGAGGGGTCTGGCCAAAGGAGGCGGAGTCTCAGAAAAAAAAATTACACACCCTGTGGGCCCCCTTTGCAAGGCTCAACAGCCCCACCTAGTCCACACAGAGTGGGAAAACGCCCAGATAGCGAGGTGCAGAACACACATACATTGTGGGACCGGCAGAGTGGAATCCAGCAGCGTAGTAGAGTTACAGCCAACCAAAGAGGAGGCACCGCGCAGAGGTCCAAGACCCGAGTGTAACTCCCTGCCAAAATGAACAATCACCCAAAAAGAGATACCAGAAATGCAAAAAATACCCAAGAAAGTACATCACCAAAACTTAATAAATCCCAAACTCTAGATCCTATAGAACAAGAAGCCCTTGAAATGAA
>NW_007738577.1:0-320 GCF_000696425.1 Galeopterus variegatus | reverse complement strand
CCCTTACAAGAAATTCTCAAGGGAGTACTGGGATTGGATCCTGGGAGATAATTACCACTGCAATAACAATCCAATTAAAATAAAAACCCACTACTATAATAAAAATGGCAATCATGAAAAGAAAACAAACGAATAAAATCACTAGCTGCAACCTAAGGAACCAACAAACACAGAACAAAAACAGCAAAACAGAAAGCAAGGAACAAAAGACACCTAAGTCAACTAAACAACCAATAAAATGCTAGGAAGAAATCAACATCTCTCAAAAACAACTCTTAATGTAAAGGGTTTAAATTCCCCAATCAAAAGACACAGATTGG
>NW_007738576.1:32290-42941 GCF_000696425.1 Galeopterus variegatus | reverse complement strand
CTCTCTCTCTCTCTCTCTCTCTCTCTCACACACACACACACACACACACACACACTCATCTATTTATCTGTCTATCTTCAGATTTGGGTCAAGATCTCTTATGAAGAGAATCAAAAGCCTAACATAGCATTTACTGTCGACTTTGTAATCCAACTTTCCAGGTTCTGTCCCTGTTATGAAATAAGATGTTGTCATTAGATTATTTTCTAGTTAAATGCTTGCTGTGCATTATGAGACTTCCATAGCTGTGTTATGGATGACATTTTTTTCCT
This sequence comes from Galeopterus variegatus, assembly GCF_000696425.1. Lineage (NCBI taxonomy): Eukaryota > Metazoa > Chordata > Mammalia > Dermoptera > Cynocephalidae > Galeopterus > Galeopterus variegatus. The sequence goes on along the minus strand of NW_007738576.1, from coordinate 42,669 downwards.
AATCTCATCCTTCTTGGACTAGTTGGTTTTGGTTTCTTATCTTAAGCCCTCAGCCTTACCCCTTGGCACTGTTTTCTAAAACCTGTTGTTTCCTTTCCTGTTACTTGGTTCTTATTTCTGGCCAAAGTATACATTACAGATGATATATTGAATATCATAACAAAATTATGTTCTCTCACTTATATTTTTCTAGCTTTTTAAACCAAACCTCTCATGATATTTATTCCAATAAGACCTGAGTCATTCCTGTTCATAGAACTGCAGAATCATTTTTAGGTCTTTGCCTGGTAGAATGAGCATTGAACTACAGAGGCAGTATTTGTCTCCCTAGTGAATTAGTCACTGCTCAGAGCAGCTGAAAGTGAAAGAAAAAACATCTCTCTCTCTCTCTCTCTCTCTCTCTCTCTCTCTCTCTCCCACCTCCACCCCCCTCTCTCCCTCTCCCTCTCCCTCTCTCCTCCTTTTCCTGTCCATCTCTCCCATCTCTCTCTCCTGAATCTAAGTACACTTAAAAAGGTGATAAAAATGCTCAGTTGCTTATTTTTCTTGTATGCCATCCCATAAAAATTTCAACTCACTTTTTACTGCCCTAACCAGTTGTTTTGACATCCTGCAAAAAAGCCAGTTGGACCTATGTTTTAAAAGAAACTTAGTGAAAACCAAAATCTAGGCACACGTACTTTTAGTGAACACCAAAGAACTAGGCACATGTCCTGGTATGTATGAAGATGGGGATGTTAATGGAGTGTCTGTTAATATTTTATTAGGAAAACAAATCTTCATTTGTCATAAGATAAATGAAGTCTTTTGTGATCTCTTCACATAAAGAATCTGCCTTTCTCTACAGATGCACTGTAAAGATCCACTTCCCATGTGACCCTGACCATCTAAAGCCTTTGGTAATCACAAATGCTTTATACAATGTGATTATTCTCCTTACATCCTTTTGTCAATGTACTAACAGTCTAGAGATCTACAACCAGGGGCAAGAAAATAATTATTTAAAGGGTGAAAGAGAAAAAGTAAAAAAAAAAAAAAAAGCTAAATATCTGTGTGAAAAATAATATAGAAACATACTGATTAAAGTTGATAAATAATATATAGGTATTTATTTACTTTGTATTAGTATACAGTAGGTTTTACTGTCCATTCATTTAATCCCTTTAAAAACAATATTTTACATAGGGGCAAATTGAGACACGGAGAAGTTAAGTAATTCATCCAAGACTTCAGCTAAATAAGTATCGTAAGCAGTATTCAAACCTAGGCAGTCTGGCTTCACAATCTATGTTTATCTATACACACATGGTGTATTATTGTTTAAAAGCCAGGTTTGTGTTTTGGGCTCTCTGAGAGGCTAGTACACAGGCGTGAAGGGCGTCAATGTGCATCAGCACTAATTTGAGCTTAAGATAGAAAAGAAGGGGAAACAACACTAGCCCGAATTTTGTCTCCTTTGGCTGGTGAGCATCAGATTTTCCACACTTTATCTACCAGAGAAGGCAGTCATTCTAGAAGTGCTAAGTGGATTAGACAACAAATAAAAATAAAACAAGAATTTTGTCTCCTTTGGCTGTTGAGCATCAGATTTTCCACACTTTATCTGCCAGAGAAGGCAGTCATTCTAGAAGTGCTAAGTGGATTAGACAACAAATAAAAATAAAACAATGCTAACCTAATAAAGCACTGAAAATGTAAGCCAATGAAAGGAACAAACAAAAGTCAGTAAATTACTGTTAAAAGAGAAGTATAAAACAGTGAGTCACAGACAGCCTGACACGAGTTATTAGAGAAAAAAGACTATGCTCAGAACCAGCACACATGTGAGAAAAATAAATACCAGTCTATTACCCTCAATTTATCAACTTCTCATAAAATGACAAGCATTAAGTGGAGGTAGGAAGAATAACAATGGGTGACTGGTGTGACAGTCATCCAAAGAACAGTCAGTGGATAATAATACATCACATATCACTGAAAAGATATAGGAAACAAAATTAAGAAATATGTGAACAAAGAGGTTTTAAGCCACAGTTTGAAGAATTTAAGAACTATCTCATACTGAAAGCCAGATGATTAATGATAAAGGAAGTACTTGTGAGAGACCATTCTCTGCGGGTCTCTCCAGTTTCTGTACATCTCTGGAGCAAAGGAATGGCAGCTTTTGTTCTGTCCTTTTTTCAAGCTTTGGAAGACAGTGCAGAGGCAAATTTGTTTGCTTAACAGTGTAATAAAATAATGCCCGCCTCTGGGAGCAAAGATTGGGACAGGTTGATAGTCACCCCTTCCTAATATTGTGTTTTTTAAGCTCAGGGTTAGTTCTGCCATGCAGTCCCACCGTTTGTACAGCATTTACCTTGATTCACCTCTGCATTGGACCCTTGGGACTGGGAAGAAGGGCAAAGGGACACAGATGTAAACGTGACACTCATGCTGCCTGCTGTGCCATGAATCATAAAGTTCTTTGTCTGTCACACAGAAATCTCATGGCTTCTGCCAGCATCTATAAAAGTGTGGCTGGATAAAATGTCAGCTTGCAAGCAAAGTAAAATCTCAAACTCTTCACAGTTCTTGACAGTTTTGATGACAAGAATGAGAAACTGACAGAGACATGGATTTCTGGAAGAGGAAAGGTTCAAAGCCCTTTGAAGGTTGGTTTGGGAGTTATGAGAAGGCCCTTGGGATCTTGTAAGGAATGTTATTTCCCAAGGGGTAGGAAAGAACAAAGATTGCCTCTGTTCAAACTGTTGATGAATGTTGAAAGGCTGAGCAGTGAGAAGTAGTATAGAAACAATCTGCCCCAAATGTGCTTTGGGTGTTGGTTGCTGTTTACTCCCCTCCAGGCAGGAGCAGGAAGGGAGCTCTCATGACAGTAAGAAAATGAGTCTCACAGTCCCAGACAAAAGGCAATGTCTGTAGCTACTGAGTCAAGATACCCCTGAACTGAACACCAAGATTCAAGCAATGAAGATGCAGAGTTTTTGGTAGACCAAAAGCGGAAGTTGGGTTAGCTGAGCCGGTGCATAGCAGGTAACTGGAAGCCAAAAGTAAATGTGGAGGATGGAACCAAGATTTGTCCCCAAGGGAGACTGAAAGTGGCTGGCATCCAAGAGTATACTGTGGAACATCAGAAAGAGAAGAGACCCAAGTTATTATAGCCCTATAGGATTCAGGACCTCTTGTCACCATCCTAACCAAGTCCATGGGGGAAAGGGGTGTCAGGTGCCAGGGTGGGTGAGGCACTGAGGTCTAAACAGTAGAGCCTCACCAAAGTACAGAAGACAGAAAGAAAGAAGCCCTGGAGTCTGGATGCTCTCTAGTACTGGGAGATACACAGGGGAGTAGATAGTACTGCCCCCAGGGTGAAAAGCCTAAAAGGATTTAAAAAGTGAAAAAAGAAAAGAATAAGAAGGCAAAGAAGCCTCCCTGTTGCTCTAACCACTCAGCATAAGCTGGCGTACCTCCTGCCCCCCAGCCCTCTCAGTATTCCTCAGGCTACTTGACTGGGGGAAACCAGTTTGAGACTTTGAAAGAAAGCTTGTCTGAGAAAGGAGTTAGCACTGGGGAAGTAGAGGTTACAGAGACACTGGATCCTGAATGACATGTTTCAAATACTTGTATCCAGATGCACCTGTATTTGTCCTACCTTTAAAATTGTAGATATGAAAGCTAAGAAATTCTGTTATCTTAAGCTTTTTTGAGTCCAGTTCTGAAACAGCTGCTACACAAAAGATTCCTAATTGATACAAGTTTGATATCTCCTCACCACCACGGTATCTGCCTTGTTTTTTTCTGCTGTTCTGAACTCATTTATGATGGTAGGCAGAATAATGGTTCCCTAAAGAAGTACAAATCTTAATCCCTGGAAACTTTGAGTATGCTAAGCTACATGAAAAAAGGAAATTAATTCTGCTAATCAGCTAACTTTAAATAGGGAGACTATCTTGATGGGACCAAAGTAATCACAGGAGTCCTAAGAAATGGATGAGGGAGAGACACAGAGGATGTCAGAGTGATGCCATGTGAGAAGGACTCAACCCACCATTGCTGGCCCCAAAGACAGATGAAGGGACCACAAGCCAAGGATTGTAGGCAGCTTCTAGAAGCTGCAAAAGAAAAGGAAAACAGATTAAGTGCTGGAGTCTCCAGAGAGGTACATAACCCTGCCAAATTCTTGATTTGAGCCTAGTGAGACCCACATTGGATTCTATTCTGTAGAACTGTACAATAATAAATCAGTGTGGTTTAAGCTGCTAAATTTCTGGAAATTGTAGGAAACTGATATATCCACCTAAATTCAGTCCTGTGGCCATAAGTCTATTTGAAGGAGCCTCGGGCACTAACCATAGTAATTATGGAATGACAGTTTCCATGGCACAATGATTCAGAGATAATTTCAGAGAAGAAAATGAGCTCCTTTGCAGCTTTTCATACTTTGTCAATGGGTTTTGAAGTAGCTGATTAAATCTTTAGTCACTCAGTAATTGTCATAGATTCCTGAATTAGTTTGTATCCACATCTCTGGTTGCCCTGAACTGTTTCTTATCCTCTGTAAACATAACCAGCTGGACTGAAGGGAACCAGAGCTCATGTCATTCCCTCTAAAACCCTGCTTTATACCTAACACTCCAGAAAATATTCCTCTTATATTTAGAGAAACCAGATGTTTGTGCAGGTAGAGAACAGTGGAGTGGATATGCCTGAATTATCAGGTAAACACATGTAAGAATATGTGTCATTATATTTTAACAATATGAAATAATAGCAAATATAGCACTTAAAATAAAACAACCTATTATTATATAAAACACATCAAGAGTACAAAATGTTTCATATTCTCAGTAAATTGTATATTTAGTATCAGGTAAACACATGTAAGAATATGTGTCATTATATTTTAACAATATGAAATAATAGCAAATATAGCACTTAAAATAAAACTACCTGTTATTATATAAAACACATCAAGAGTACAAAATGTTTCATATTCTCAGTAAATTGTATATTTAAGATGGTACACTAAATAATACATATTAAATAATAATTCATTAATTTGTGTACATTTCTTGCAAGTAAGTGCATCTTAAAAGAATTTCTAGACCAGTGTTGGACTATATTACTCTATTTACCAACTGCAAGATGCCTGAGAATCCTTCCTGGATATTCCCTTTGGGAGCTGTGGTGGAGTTTTTAGGAGATCTGAAACTTCTTTCAGACTTTGAAAAAGAAATAGGTCACAAAGATTAGAACTTGGACACATAAGATTCCACACTACCAGTGTATAATTTGGTAAATTAATATTTATATTTCACTTTTGGTCTTTTAATAGGTTTAGATTTTAAAATCTGATTTCAATGGAAGGCAATGAAATATTCAAACTGCTACTATCTCAAATGAAAAAAAACTCATAATGTGGCTGATAAGAAGAAATTAAATCTTAAACACTCATTCTTATTGAGAAATTAATCAACATTAACAAATAAAATTGACTTAAAACATCTGGGTTTTGGTTTTTGTGGTTTTTTTGGTAAGGGGTGGTTAAAAATTAAATATATATATATATATATATTTGTTCTTCTCTGGTGATCCTTTCCAAAAAAAAATATATATATATATATATATATATTTCTTCTTCTCTGGTGATCCTTTCCTCTTTTCTTTAAGTTTATCTAATTGACTAAGCTGCTTAAGAAAATATTATTCTAACCATTAAGAGTACAAGTATTTTTGTGATATTTCGTTATATATATATATATATATTTGTTCTTCTCTGGTGATCCTTTCCTCTTTTCTTTAAGTTTATCTAATTGACCAAGCTGCTTAAGAAAATATTATTCTAACCATTAAGAGTACAAGTATTTTTGTGATATTTCGTTAAAAGATGAATGGAAGTAAGACTTAAAACAGATCAGATGTGGGAATTCTCTCTTCAGTGTGGTAATTCCTTACCTCCACTGTGGATAAAGGATTTGAAAGGTATGCATGTTCACAGATTTAACAGAAAGCTATCTTATACCTCGAGTATAAAGATTTAATATAGATAATTTGTACAACTGCCATTTTGATAAAGCTCAAGGGAGTCAAAACATCACGATAGAAAATATTTCTATAATTTTACATAAAGCAAATCTATATGTTCATTCATTCAAATCAATGTCATATATGTACAACACAAAGAATTGAGTAAGATTACATGTTATAACCTTGCAAACTTATAAGCATTTGTTTTTCATACTATTGCAATTTTCTTAAACTCAAATGGCCCTACTTTTTAAAGATAAGTATTTTCAATTCAAATATTTAACAAACAATATTATTATGTAATAACTTCACTTAAAAATATTTCTTGAATTGTTGTATGTCCTAGTCATTTCCCTTTATTTTTGTAGCCTTAAGTCATAAAAATCCTTCAGGCAAATTCTTTATTTAGAAACTTTTAAGAAATTTTATACTATTTCTAATTTAATTTCAGGAAATTAATGTGCTGATATTGAACTTGGATTATCAATCTCAGTGTAATCAAAATGACATATTTAACCACTTAAATAGAACAAACAGAGTAGATGGAAAAGAAAGCATTTCTGTCTTCTTACAAAAGAACAAGATGTTATACCTTAGGGGAAACAGTTATTCCAATATCTATGCTAATTCAATCTACACCCACCTAGGCGATGGAGAGAGTGGAACTATGGATGCTTTATCTCATTCTGCCATGAGCAGAGTTCAAACAGATTAATTGGAGTTGAGATGGCCACTTATTCACAAATGGAGTTTGTTTCTAATTCTTACCCGAGTCAGGTCTCAGAAAGACGATCTTTAAAAGAATTATCTCAGAACATATATACATATATATGTGTGTCTGTGTATACACACACACACACACACAGACACACAAGGATATTTTGGCTTGTGAAGAATTAATATAGGTTTTATTCTGGCAAAATTTCTTAATAGATGAAAAACAGCATCATGCTTACAGAAAATAATTCCTAATCTTCTCCATTTTATTTGAAGAACAGTCACAAATCATATTAAAGTCATCACCCCCACTGGTGAATTCTCAGACTGCCTAGGCTTTTCACCTTACAGGATTTGAAAAAATCAATGAGATAATTTCATTCAGAAAAAGAATGTTAGCACCTTGAACTTGGGAAGGAGCAAATGACACCATAGCATACTGATATTTTTTCCTTGGTAGCAGTTGGCATGGTTGTTAAACATTCTATTTTTAAATAAGAGAGACAGAGAGATGGCAGATTAGGGAGTTATTTATAAACAGTGCATGAACAATGCCACGCACATTGAATCCTTTAACCTTAGTGCAATAAGAGTTTTAGTAAACTGCTAGACACACTGCTAGACGTAATAAGTATCCAAATAGCATACTGAGGAAAGTTATGCAGTACAAATAAAGGAAAGATGATTTATCACAGATTTAAACAAATTTGGGTTAATTTGCCCATTTGCTACTTATTAGCTGTATTACCTTAGATCAAGCTATTTACACTTTCTTAACGATAATTTTGTCATCTGAAAAGTGAGACTGTTAACACTGTCTTGTGAAGATTTTATGAAGTAGCAGATCATGAGTGTCAGATATATAGAAGTTGCCATTGTGGCAGGAGAACCCAAGATCAGAAGTTAGAACACCCAGGTGCCAATTTAGCTAAGTTACATATTAGCTGTGTGACCCATATATGTGATGCAAATTCTCTGAAACGTATCATTTCTCCCTGAAAAAAATTCAGATAATTATATCTATTCTACCTTCTTCACAACTGTTATTTTTAGAATCACAAGAGATAAATAATGAGAAACTTATAAATTAGAAAAAAGAAAAATTAGAAGCCCTTTACTTTCTAAGGACTCACTGGACTTTTGTTCTTTACCTTTTAAAAATGTTTAATGTTTGTGTTTATTATGTTTATTAAAGTTAATTTTCTTCACTTGGAACAGTAGCTTCACAAAAGAGATTAAAAATAAGGGTGCTCATACAATATTTGTCTTGAAATATTATATTTTATGTTAAAAGTCCTCTTAAATCAAAAGTGAGCAATTTTAGTAACAATAGTATTTTCCACAGAGAATAAAATAGCATTTTATAAAGAATATGTTATTGCCTAATAACCTTATCATGTTATTGTGAAGACTTACAGGTTTACATTTTGGGTATCAAGCAAAGTAATACACTCTGCTTTCTATATTAATTGCAGTACACAAGTAAAGCCCTTTATCATGAGAAATTTATATCTTTAAAACATATTATGTATCAAAATTTGTTGGGGGCCTGAAGCTCCACACCCCTTCTTGTGAGACCGCTTCTCCTTGACAATCTATATCAAAATTCATAGATTCTTTTCAACAATTACATTCTTTTAAATATAACTCTTTAAACAAGTGTGTAAAGATGAAATTAGTCATTATTCCACAGTATTACAAAGTAACTTCAGAAGATATATTGGAATTGGTAGGGTCCTTGAACATAATACACATTTTTTGATACTGAGCCAAGAGTTAAAAATGTTATTTTTAAAAAAGTTCTCTGAGGTTATGATATCTTTTTACTTATTTCAGGAATATTTCAAACAGAGAAAGGAAATGATGTATAAGCAGTAGATACTTTTTTTTCGAGTGGGGGGAGAATTCTCTACATGTGTCATTAAAATAAAAAGAAATATTCAACAGACTACAGAAGTAAAACAAGATTTTCTAAATTAGTTTACAAGAAAATTAATATGTGAGTCCATATTCAATTGCTTGTGCTCCTCTTTGGAGATGTGCATGTGCATCACAACAGGTGTAATCATTCCTTCATGCATCCATCCACCAACATATATTAAACACTTATTATGTATCAGTTACTTTCTAGTCCTTGGGGTTACATGAGGGAAAAAAAAAAACATAAAAAGTTACTACTTTCATGAAGATTACATTTGATAAGTAATCCTCCTCCTTTTAAAACCTTTCTCTCTCTCTAATCCTCTTTGGAATGGGAGCTTCCGCCTCCTCCCTCCAGGGTGATTCACCCTTACAATGTCTCTTAAACAACCTCACCACCCTATCCCTCAAGCCTGAAATTAAACCCAAACTCCTCACCAAATTTTACACACACAAGATTGGCCTTATTATCCCTTAGATAACCAAAATAAGTGGCCCCCTGAGGGCACACTTGATCCCAACATTCTCTGGGAACTTGTTAACTACTGCCAGCGCCTGAGAAAGTGGAAAGAGATTCCATATGTGGAGGCTTTCCTCCTACATGCTCAAAATCCCTCTCTCTGTCTCACCTGCTCTCCTTCCCAGGTTCTCATTGCTTCCAAACCCCCTTCATCCTCACTGCCTCCACTACCCCTTACTTCTGATAATTTGGACCCTGCGGACGAAACCCCCCTGTTCAGGTCTCCTTCTCCTGTAACTCTCTCTGCTCCCCTCAGTTAACTCCGCTCCATCTGCCTCCTGTGCCCGGCCGGTAAACAGCCCTGGTCTCCAGGGCAACCACTGCGGGGTGAGAGGCCACTTAGTCAGCCTGTTCTCCCTTCTGCTCCCGGCTCCTCCCTCCCTGCCTCCCTCCGACCCTCCTCTCCTTCCGGCCCACACCCTGCCTCGCGCGCCCACCACCCAGGTGCTCTCACCGCCCGTCCAGGGAGGGGGATGTGTTGTCCTGCGGCGGTGGCAGTGGGCCGCTTGGCCCCCGGTACCACGGCCCGCGGTGCTGCTGGTGCCCTGAGCCTCGTGGTGTTGGAGGTGGGCAGAGTTGGATGCGCCACGTTTGCATGCAGCGAGCCCCTTGCCCACTGCCTCCCGCTCCTGGTGGGGCCCCGCCTCTGCTGCCGGTTCGTGCTCCATCCCGTGGCCCCGGCTTCTCCCTCCTGCCTCCTCCTCCCTTGTTTCTTCTGACCCCACCTTGCCGCTATCTTGTTCCCTGCTGACTCCCATTTCACCTGCCCTTTAGCCCCCCTGTGACTCGTTCCTGAGGACTCCTCCCCTCCTCCACCGTGGCTCCTCTCCGTGAGGTGGCTGGAGCTGAGGGGGTTGTTAGAGTACACGTTCCCTTTCCATTAGCTGATCTCACCCAGCTGGAAATGAGATTAGGGTCCTTCACCACCGACCCCTCTACTTACATTAAAAAATTCCAGTGGGTCCTTCAGACATACAGTCTCACACATCATGACATACTTTTTGGCTCAATCCTACCTCAACATCAAGGCTAAGCAAAAAAAACTGGAACAGGGCCCTGTTACTCCCCAGACTGAAATTCTGTCAGTGGCCTTCAAGGTCTTTCATAATAGGGTGGGGGAACGAGAACTAGAAAAGGAACGGTGCAAACAAAAGGCTGTTCTAGCCAACCTCCAAATGCTGGCCAAAGTAATTACTCAGCC
>NW_007738576.1:29663-31401 GCF_000696425.1 Galeopterus variegatus | reverse complement strand
CAACATCAAGGCTAAGCAAAAAAAACTGGAACAGGGCCCTGTTACTCCCCAGACTGAAATTCTGTCAGTGGCCTTCAAGGTCTTTCATAATAGGGAGGGGGAACGAGAACTAGAAAAGGAATGGTGCAAACAAAAGGCTGTTCTAGCCAACCTCCAAATGCTGGCCAAAGTAATTACTCAGCCTTCTAAGCGCCCTTCTGGGCCCTCCACCTCCAAAACTCCCCCCAGTGCTTGCTTCAAGTGTGACAAAAAAGGTCATTAGTCAAACAACTGCCCATCACCCAGAAAGCCCACCAAGCTATGTCCTAAGTGCCACAAAATGGAACATTGGGGCTCCAACTGTCCACTCACCCGAAGAGGGGACTGGCCTAATGAGCCCCAGCCATCCCGGGCACCTCAAACACCTCTGGTGGGATTGGCTGAAGAGGAAGAAGACTGGCAGGGCCCTGGGTCCTTCCCGACCATGACCATCACAAAAAGCGAGCCCAGGGTAACTATTGTTTTGGATGGCCGACGCATCTCCTTCCTCCTGGACACAGGAGCCACTTTCTCGGTCTTAAAGGAGTTTTGGGGCCCAACCACACTTAACATTTCTGCTATATTTGGGGTAGGAAAAAACATATATACCCCCGCAGAACGCCTCCACTAACTTGCCATATTAAAGGCATTCCTTCTCCTTTTTCCCACTCAGTTCTGGTCATGCCTCAATATCCCATTCCCTTATTGGGTCAAGACATTCTCGCTCGGCTGCATGTCTCCATTTCCATATTTCCCCCATCTCCTACAACCCCTATCATCTTCACCAGATAAGCCATTCCAAAAACTCCTCCAGGCTCTGGTCGTGGCCCCTGCTTTACACCTGCCTGACTTCACTAAACCCTTCTCCCTTTACGTACATGAAAGGGATGGACAAGCCCTGGGTGTGCTAGGACAAACATATGGCCCCTCCTTCGCCCCAGTAGCATACTTGTCCAAACAACTAGATCCTACTGTCCAGGGCTGAGCTCCCTGCCTTCATGCCCTGCCTGCTAAACATCTACTACACCACTAACCAACAAGCTAAACTCATTGCCACCACTAGGGCCTGTATTCTGACAAAAGGCAAATCCCTTAACCTATACACAGATTCCAAATACGTTTTCCACATACTTATATTCCATGCAGCAATCTGGAAAGAAAGAGGATTGCTCAACATGAAAGGCAATGCTATAACCAATTCTGCCTTAATAGACAAGCTCCTTAAAGCCTCTCGGCTACCCAAGCAGTTAAGGGTCTCCCATTACAAAACACATCAAAAGGACAGCTCTCTCATAACTCAAGGTAATTGCTTAGCAGACCAAACGGCATGATTGGTCACCACAGAGGGCTGTGACACCCCAGATGCTGCACTCCTTCCTCTCCTACCAGATACCACAGACAACCCTGCTCCAACACCAGATAATAAATCTTCTTTTTTCCATCTTCTTCATAATCTATTCCATTCAAATCCACAAAGTCTAACACTCTTCCTCCATACTTTCTTTCCTTTAACTTCAACAGACAAAGCTCTTCTACAAAAATCTCTCACAATTGCTCCATCTGCCAACATACCAACCCTAACACTCCCTTAAAAGCCAAACCGCATCCCTCACATCAAGCTAGCAGTAATGTCCCTGCTGCAGACTGGCAGATCAATTTCACCCACATGCCTCCTGTTAAATGTCAGCAATATCTCCTAGTTATGGTGGATACCTTTTCC
>NW_007738576.1:26711-28673 GCF_000696425.1 Galeopterus variegatus | reverse complement strand
CCTGTTAACGTTATCCTGTTTCTCTTACTGTACCTAGTAGGTGCCTCTAAATCCTCATACGTTTGGCGGTTCACGGTGCAAGAAACTTATACAGGGGGACAAGGTAAGACCACCAAACTATTCCCTTCCATGACAGACTGTTCTGTAACTGGATGCCAAAGGGCCATTACCATCCCCCTTACAGGGAGTAAACTAACCTCTCAATCCTCCCACCCATATATATGGTTTATCTTTGACCAGACTCAACCTTCTTGCCGCTGGTGGCCAGAAATTTATGGGGGATGCCTGTACTAGTCATGCAAAATTCACGACCCACTTATAAATGCAGGGGGCCGGATACTTCAGCGTGGCGCACAGGGCATGTTCCAACTTGCCAGCAGTGACCTCTGAGACTCCAGGTAGGCTGGGATAGTTATTGGATCTTCCTACTGCAGTGCCTTGGTCAATTCTTGCCCTTGCGGACAATTTAAAATCACCCACACATATNGTGGCACTTACATCTTCCTCCAGAAAAAATGTTGCTATTATATCAATAAATCAGGACTAATAAAAACCAATATTGTCAAACTCACTAACCTAGCCTCAGACCTCAGAGCCAACTGCCCCGATCCTTTCTCCTCTTTTTCCAAGGCTCACTTCTTACCTGGATATGGCCAATATTAAGACCCCTCACTGTTATATTTAGAGCCTGTCTTTTCTGCCCTACATTATAAAACTCATTCAAGCTCAACTTAAAAAATTTCTAACCAAACTTTTAACCAGCTTTTACTTAGAAACTTCCAGCTCCTGGCCACCGAGGATCCTACCCGCCCTTCACCAGATCAGCTAACCCACTGTTAAAATAGACCTGCCTCGTCGATGGTCCCTATTCCTGGAAGCTTTGGCCATGGATGCCTGGATGCTCTCCCCTACAGCCNCAAGGCTGTTATACCTAGATCAGCAGCAGATAAAAACAGAGCTTTCAATGAAAATTTTGAACAAGTGGGATCAGGATCCTGAAGCATATTTTAAAGAATAGGAAATGAAACATGGCTTTATCAGTACAGTTCTGAAGACAACAGTCAAAGACATGGCTACCAAGAGGTGGAATTGGTACAGTCAAAGCAAAAGCAGATTGGTCAAGGGCAAAGCTCATGGCAAAAGTGTTTGGGGATGCTTAAGGAATTTTGCCTGTTGACTTTCTGGAGGGCCAAAAAATGATAACATCTGGTTATCGTGAAAGTGTTTTGAGAAAGCCAGACAATGCTTTAGCAGAAAAACACCCATGAAAGCTTCACCAAAGAGTCCTTCTCCACCATAATGATGCTCCTGCTCATATCTCTCATCAACCAAGGGCAATTTTGCAAGAGTTTTGATGGGCCATCATTTACCTTACAGTCCTGTTTTGGCTTCTTCTTATTTCTTTCTGTTTTGTAATCTTGAAAAATGGTTAAAAGCACCCATTCTTCTTAAGTTAATAATGTAAAAAGACTGCATAAACATGATTAAATCCTCAGGATCCGCAGTTCTTTAAGGATGACTGCATTGACATGATTATATTCCCAGAACTCTCAGGTCTTTAGGGGTGGAATAAATGGCTGGTATCATTTACAAAAGTGTCTTGAACTTGATGGAGCTTATGTTGAGAGATAAAGTTTATATTTTTTATTTTCATCTTTTAATTTTGTTTTTCCACGAACTTTTTAAAGTCCCCTCATGCATATATCTATATACATATCTAGATCTATACATACATCTACATACATATATTTATACGTGTTTTCAGATTGTCAAAATAGAATATGGGTCTGAAGTAAAAATTACATCATAAAATAGAGGATAAAATATACTAATAATGATAGCAAATACAAATCTAAACTACAATCAACTTGACTGTGAAATTCAGAACATCACAAATCAAGAAGAAAAAATAAAATGCTATTTATCATTATTAAAGTGAAAGAAACTCACTAACTACAAAAG
>NW_007738576.1:5117-22617 GCF_000696425.1 Galeopterus variegatus | reverse complement strand
ATTTCACAAAAAAAATAAATGAAATGGTTTTAAAATATATATGGAAAGATACTCAACGTGCTAGCTATTAGGAAATGCAAATTAAAATTTAAAAAAGACACATTATTTTCAAATTTCTGGCAAAGATAAAATTGATTTGATGACATACCATGTGGTGGAGAATGTGAAAGAAGAGACCCTTTCCTAGCATTGTTGATGTGAGTCTCCATGGCTCACTGGAAAGCAATTCTGCAATAATTGTCTATCATTTCCACCTCTAGGACTCTATCCTACAAAATACTTGTATACATTTGCAAATATTTCTGTACAGCTATGGTGATTAACTGTTACTAGTAAAATGTTTTAGTCTAAAATTGATAATTTATTAATGATTATAAAATAAATATATGGTTACACAAACATTGAAATTCTATGCAGTGTGTATGTAATAAGATACAACTATGTACTCAAATATGGAACGATCTATAAGATTGATTCTTAGGTGGACAAAGAAATGTAATAATCATAATTTTTATTTTCTCATTGTGTGAAAGAAAAGCATGTAGATAGGTGTGTGCATGTATATGTACCTTCACAGGCATATGAATGTGCATGTAACATTTTTGGAAGAAAACCATAAGAAACTATTAAAATAATATATCTGGGAAATGCAATAGAGAAATTAGAATGTGAAGCTGACTCATTTTATATAACTATATTTTATCGTTTGAGGTTTTTTTTTTTTTATCTTGTGCCATTATTTTCTCACTAAAATTAGACTTGGAAAAAAACAAAATGATTTTTGAATGACTTCCAAATGACTTGCCAGAAACTAACTAATGTGATCCAAGACTGTAGTAGTTTTTTCCTGAATTTTATGTAGTTTAAAACAGTGGTTTTCAATTACATTCCAGAGGGTCATAGAGTCCCCACAGTTACCTGGTGCCATGGTAGAGGCTGATGGGGAAGCAAAATAGTCAGAATTATGCTAGATATTCCCCACCCTGATCAGCTGCAATCAAACCATTCCACTTTTATCTATTTTTTGCCTTAAAGCTATGCAAAATAATTTGTTTGAGTGCAAAAATTTCACTATTAGGAAAATGGTAATACATTAATAACATATCTCCTAGCTGTCAAATGTGATGCATAACAACATTTGGATAGGTGGATAGATTTTAACCTACATCATTTCATAAATAAATAGCTCTTTATGGTATGTGGCAGAGGCACATATTCATAAGTAAAGTCTCCTACACTTCTCTTGATTGAATGCATTTTAACCATGGGGCAATAGCTAGGAAAAGCATTGGGAATTTATGAGCAACATTTCCAAACACAAAAAATACAAAACCAAAAACACATGTTTTCCATGTAATTCTGTAAGGTCTTTCTGGTTTTATAAAACAGTTAGGAATCATTTTATATCAGCCTTGAGAATTTTGTCACATTGTTCAAGAAACCAATTGTCAGAACCTATAACTTTATGTAACACACTTTGCTATTTTCTTTAATAAGGAGAGCTTTCAGATTTCAAGTTATGGCTTAGTTTCTAATGTCTGTGCTTAGATCACTAAATTCCTTTCTAATTACAACTAAATGTGTCTTCTATCTCACTTCATTTCTGGCTATTATTTAAAATGCATTTTGCTTCAATATTTTATTGTAGGATGAACAATCTGTTTGCTTATATGTGTCAAAGACAGTGTCTGCTTCCCCTTCAAAATAAGAAAAAAAAAAGTGCACTGTGCAATAGACAGTTGTTACTGACACTTGTTTCTTCCTATCTTCTGTCACTTAGGCAGAAACATTTCCCCTTAATGCTCTAGATAGATATCACTTCTCATATATTAATCTCTCCTTCTCAGCCTAATTTCCTTAAGTTGGGACTTTTCCTCCATATATTTTACCTTTATTTTCAGCCAGGTTTGTCTTCTGGATTCTCCATCGGATTCCATTCAGATCTGTAAGTCCTGGAATTGACCCTTTTCTAATGGCTGATCTTCATTTCTGGACTTAATTTTCAACAGTATTACCCTCTTTCTCTCTAACCCCTTTCTGCTTGCCACCACTCCCTGAATTCTCCTTGGACTTTCCTATTCCCAGGGTCACTCATAGCTTCCTTTGTTCTATGCTCCATTGGGATCTCAGATAAGACTTGACACTCCATCTATCTGGATGGAGGTGTTTCATAGTATTTTCAAACAAAATTAAAAGGATTTTGAGATTCTGTTGGGAAAGAAAAGGTTTAAGTCCTGAGTCCTATTCTATATGTACTATTACAGGTACTTTTTATTAGAAACTAACTAGATATTAATAAAAAACTTAACATTGGTTATCAAAAATTTTTGCCCCCAGAAACCATATTTTTACTAAAAATTTAAAATGTATAATTGAAAGGGAGGCATCTCCACATATGGTATTGTACACTTCATTTTTTACTGTAGTATCAACATGTTACTAGACTAAATTTAACCAATATATTCAGTAGAACAATACCACGTAGTTTGCAGAAATGTATTAAACTTTAATGTCTCCCCATTATTTGGAAATGAGTCATTAAAAATTTGCAAGCCGTAGTGGTAGTTTTTGGAAGAAAAATCAGCGATCATCAGCAATGAATTCCCTGTCTAAATGGTAATTCTGGAAGTTCACTTAACTGACTTAAGAAAGAAGGCAGCAACTTATAATTGAGTTAATGTAATTGCATATGTACATCCAAACAATAAAAATAATAGTATGAAATGGAAATGAAGCCCTAATAATGAATCAATCTTTTTCAGAGTCAAAAGCTGACATTTCACTTTCCCTGAGGGAGAGTTCAGAGAAAGCGAATGGGGTGAAGAGAGTATAAGACATGTCAGCATGTCGTCTGAGAAGAGGAAAGGAAAAGTGAAGAGCTGTCAACTGAGGCGAGAAAAGAGGGGCAATAGAACATATTCTAGCAAACCAACTACTTTAGACATCCAGCAAACACTATTTCTTTTTTCATTTTAAAGGATAACTCATCCTCAGAACACATATTGTTGCTTAACTCTAAATCATCTCTGTTATAGTTGGTTTTACCATCTAATTTTAGCATTTATATTACCCCTTGAGAAATAAAAACATTGTTAATAAAATAAAACTCACATGGAATAAGAAGAAATACAGTCATGAGTGAGTTAAAAATAGATATAAGCGGGGTCCTTACAGCAAGTCTGCAAAATTCTTTTATGTCTCATAAACCAGATTTTCCCAATGTCTACAATTCTTGAGTGATGATTATAGCACCCTGGACAGCTATTTCATTTTTTTTTTAATGCCAAATTCCAGATTTTTATTTTACTTTATTTTTATTATTTATTATTAACAAGTTCTTTATTATAAATTGTGATTTTTTTCTTTATGCCCTTTCCCCGACCTACCACTCCCCAAGTACCTCATCTTTCTTATCTTCATGAGACGAACATCAGGATACCTACAAAATCCTCTTGAACAATGAACTCTAATTTTCAGCCACTCTCATTCATATCAACAATCCAACATTCAAAAGAGCACTAAAGTACAACTTTGAAAGTCCTGGGAAAAATTTTAAATACCCCAAAATACTGTATTTGTGAAAATGTTAAAAATAATCACTCAGAAAAAAAAAAATCGATAATATCTTGCAAAATGTTGAGTAGATTATAAATACTGATTCAGTAGTCAAATTTAAAGTATAAAATTATTTCAATAAGATTTTTTTTTTGGAATATTTTTCGATTTACAGAAAAATTGAGGACAGACTACAGGGAGCTTTCATATACTCTATTTGCTTTCGGTTGAATGTCCCCCTAAAACTTAATCCTCACTGTAACTGTTGAGGGTGAGAAATCCTATCGTGGTAAATGAAAGGTGGGGCTTTGAAGAGGTGATTCGATTGTAGGATTATGCGTAGTGAATGGATTGATAATGGTGGTCAGGGTCACGGCCCTGATCATTTTAAAAGGAGAATGAAGAGGTTGTTCTCTCCCTCTCTCTGCTTCCATCATCTTACAATGTGACACCTCATCCCCCTGAGTCCCCATTGCCACTACCAAGACCCTCACCAGATGTGTTGCCTGGACTTTGGACTTCCCAGCCTCAGAAACTGTAAGCAATAAATTTTGTTTTCTTTATAAATCACTCTGTTTCAGGTATTTATGTTATAAGCTACAGAAATGGACTAAGACACCATGTAAGATGTTGTTACTAACATTTTACATTATTATGGTGCATTTGTCACAACTAATGAACAAATATTGATTTAACTGAAGTTCACAGTTTATTTAAATTTTCTTAATTTATGCCTAATGTCTTTTTCCTCTTTTTCTGTTCCAGCATTCCATCCAGGATACCATAGTATATTTGTCATCAGGTCACATTAGGCTCCTCTTGCAACCTTCACAATTAATTGTGAAGGAAATAAATTTTGATTAATGTCAACCAAAATAATGTAATCAAAGACATATTGCTATTTAATGTACAAAGGAGTTGATATTCATGACAAACAATATATTTCACTATAGGTAAATAGAAATTTTGTTTATTTATATAGAATGAAATAAATCCTACTAGGAAGTTCATAAAATTAAGAAAATTAAATCATTTTCAGACTTTTTCATGGTAAAATTCATAGAAGACATTTACAAATTAATATATATGAGCAACAGAAACTAAAACGAAAAATAAATATTTATTTAGCCTTTCTTAAAGGCAGGCATATTCTAGTGCTCCTTATGTATTAGCACATTTAATCCTCACAAACAATTTTTTTAATATTTATTTGAGTAATCTGTAGCACATACCAAAACACAAATTTAAGAAGTAAATTGTACATGTTTGACTGTATTCTTGCTCTCACACTATTTTACTTTTTCTTAAAATGAAACTTTAAGAGCTTCATTGAATTGAGAGATCATCTTGTCGAATGATTCTTAGCAGACCTAATATATTAGAATACAACGACTATAGGTCATTACCCAGACTGGTGGTTCTCAAATTTAAGCATAAATCAGAATCATGGGGAGAGTTAAAAAGAACGCTGATTGCTGGGTCCCACCCTCAAGGTTTCTGATTCAGTAGATCTCCCCCAGACTGGTGGTTCTCAAATTTAAGCATAAATCAGAATCATGGGGAGAGTTAAAAAGAACACTGATTGCTGGGTCCCACCCTCAAGGTTTCTGATTCAGTAGATCTCGGGTGGATTCCAGTAATTTGCATTTCAAAGAAATACCTTGGTAATGACATTAGTCTGGGCACTACACTCTGGGAACTACTGACTCAGAGTATTAAATCAGAATCTCTAGGTCTGTAGAAATGAAGCCAGAGCAATGATTGTTGTTGTTTTATGGAATTTGGCAACCATACAAAACTGTAGAGAGAATGAATACCCATGTATCGATCAAACAACCTCAACAATTATAACACGATCGTGTTTTATGTATTATTCTTTATTTTTTACCTTTTTGATCCCATTTTCCATCCCTTCCATTCCCTTTTCTTTCCCCTTTTGTTTCCTTTAATATTTCTTTCTTTCTGCTCTTTCTCTTTCTTTCTGGAGTCTATTTGAAAGCAAATTCCGGATGTGATTTCCCTAATAAAGACTTTACATGAAATAAGTCTTTTTTTTTTTTTTTTGGTAACCACCATGCCATTATTACAAGGTGATATTTTTTATTGGTTATGAATATTCATGAGATACAAAGCTGATTATCATTTAAAGTGACCCCCTGCCCCAGATTTCAATGTACAGCCTGGACTAGGAACCTCCTATTCTAGTTCAACCCTTTTATTTTACAGAGTGCAGGAAAAACTCAAGGAAACTTTTTTGAGGCCATTGAGAATATTGGTTGGAGGGCTCAAATTAGATGTTTCCTCTCTTAACCTTAAATCTTAAGTACATTTTCTGGTAGAGAAAAAAAAAACTTTAACAAGAGAAAAAAATAATTTTGTAATAGTATTAAACAAGAAATGATAAGCAGAATGCTAATTGTGTTATGTTTGGTTCGTAGTACAATGTATTTTAAAAATCAACAAATAATTTTCTCCATAAATGTGCTCATTTATCAATATCTTGTGGTGTATTGGAATATTGACTTAAAGACAGAAAATCTCACTTTAGTTTCTAGCTCAATCATATACGTGTTGCTAGTCCCAAGTCTTAGAAAGAAATACACCTTCAAGTTTCAGTTCTTAACTTGGGCAATGTGAATAATAAATATTTAACTAAGGAAACACATGTAAAAGATCTTTATTAAACAACTACAGCAATAAAAAATGGACAAATTGAAAAAGGACTATCAAAGGATATGTTTCAATTTTCTTAGTTGGCTATGCCTTTGTTTTAGTGAATACAAATGATTGTGAATATTTTCATTTAAGTGTGTGTGTGGGTGCATGTGTGTGTGTGTTTTAATGTGCAGATTATTGGGGGTTCTAATATTAAACTGTTTTAAATCTGTTTTAAGGTATGCTGTGGATTGATATCCCCTCAAAACTTAGTCCCCACGGTGAAAGTGTAAAAAGGGTGGGAAATCCTATTATGGCAATTGAAAGGTGGGTCCTTGAAGAGATGAATAAGTTGATGGCTTAATAGTGGTCTTAGCCATGGTTCTGGGGGTTTTAAAAGGAGAGCACCCAAGTGAGAGTAAGAGTCTCTCTCTCTCTCTTCTCCACCATTTTCTGCCATGAGAGACCCCTGCATTGCTGTAAAGCCACCACCAAAGAAGACCCTCACCACATATGTTCCCTGGACTTTGAACTAGCCAGTCTCTAAAACTGTAAGCAATAAATTTTGTTATCTTTATAAATTACCCAGTTCCATGTATTGTGTTATAAGCAACACAAATAGACTGATACAAGGCCTTAATTTTTATGTTTGGCTAAAGCTACGCTACTAAAATAGCCAGTTAATGATAGTTAAATCTGATATTAAGACTACCATAAAATTTCCTAATGTTTTTGTTTGTTTTTCATTTATAGATCATTACATAATGTGTGAATTGGATCATCGTCTTTGTAGGTTACTGTAAGTTACTGATTAAAATTATAAAATTTCACATTAAAAATAAAGCAAAAATCTCATGTTAATGTCTCTCCAAATGATAAATGTAATACATTAATGTGTTTGATCTTAATTTTTGTAAGCTTGCTAGAATTGGAGCATGTAGTCTTGGAGTTTTCTCTAGCCTGTGCAATTTACAATAGGAGAATCTTCAAACAGGTAAGCAAGCTTGCAGATTTTTCAGCTTAAAATTAGCCTATCTAGTTCAGCTTCCTCATATTATTTTGCACTGTTAAATAAAAGCATTAGTGAATTCATACTAGCACATGGTATAAAGAAAAATCTTCTCTGTATGTTATCTTTACATTTATAAACTATAGCACAAAATGAAATAAAATGAAAACCTACAATGCATAACAGCATATAAAATATAATCGTAAAATGAGAGAAATGTTTACATTCAATCTAAATTCTACCTGAAGAATGACATATGCCTGCCACAAGTAACCTCACAAATTCTACTTAAGCTACCATGGTAATCCAATTTTACATAAAAAATATATTTTAGTATTATCTGGATTAAAAAAATAAAACTCTGAAGAAATATGTATCAATGTTTTTTGCACTTAGCATAATTGATTTGTTGCTTTCAGGAAAGCTGCTTTCTTTTTCAGATGAAATATGTTGTAGCAGCAGAAGAATTAAAGTCAGTATTCAGGTATCTTCCAATTGGTCCCTCCTTATCATTCCAACACTTTAGAAACACCTCTGTACTGCCTGACTAACCCTATAGGGGAGAGAAAAGGTGGTGTCATAGGTTACTACAGAGAAATAAAACAAAGCATGGCCTTTTGATATTGGAAGTGTATTATCTACATAAACTAATCTTCATGCCAGTCTGTCAAACTCACATCATCCAAAATACACCCAGGTAGATTTTCATTAAAGTTCACAGTTTTGTGGTAATAGTTTGACCTAAAATGTAGCTTATATGGTGTCTTCAAGACGTATATCAAGGTGACATCAGGCATGCTGTCATTCTTTACAGTCCATAAAATTGAGGTCTAATCAGAGCCCTGTAGGATGCCAATGCAAGAGCCATGCCAGAAATATTAAATAACACAGGCAGACAAAACAAACTCTGGTTTCAAATGTGAACTGCTATCCAAAACGACAATTTCATACACTCTGGTTTTCAGGAGGAGATTTCCAAAGAAGAAGCTTCTTACATGTGCAGCTCTGCACCCAGAATAAGAATCATCAGAGAATCACCATTAAACAAATTTGTCTAATGCTGGTAAGTCAAAGTAGAGTGCAGTCTACTATTCTCCTTGTATGACCACTCTGACCAGCAACCCACAGGAATTTGCCTGAGGTAGTATTAGAGAGAGAATGGGGCAGATAAGTTTCTCCCAAATGAAAAGAAAAATGTTTTTCAATAAGCAATTGAAACTATACAGAGGCAGTCTGACTTTAACAATACGTCACACAAGTGTGAGCTTCCTTAGAACTGGAATGTTCCAGTATTGGGGGGATCAATTTTGGCCCACTTATAAACATTTCATACCCTGAATCAGTTATGTTCAAAACGAGACTGATATGTGGTTACATAAATTATTCAGCATAACAGTGGAAGAACTAGACTCAGTAGTTAAAATAATATTTTCATATAAATGATCACAGATTAATTTTTGACATATCTGCTTTGTTAGTATTCATTATACTCATTCTTAACCTTAAGGATAATTGAATAATTACTATTAAAAGAACATTTTGTAAACAAATGATCAGCACGTACATGTATAAAGTTGGTCGTCACTCAATGTTGTCATCTATTATTTAAGATATCTGCAATCATTATGTTTGTATTTAAATGGGAATGTTGAAAAAATAGTTTCAGGTCTTAGTATGGTGGTATTTGTAAACAAATGATCAGCACGTACATGTATAAAGTTGGTCGTCACTCAATGTTGTCATCTTTTATTTAAGATATCTGCAATTATTATGTTTGTATTTAAATGGGAATGTTGAAAAAATAGTTTCAGGTCTTAGTATGGTGGTATAATTTTCTAGTGGACAAATGTTGCTCTTCTGTGAAATTTATTTTAGGTGTAAATACAAGCCATTCCTTTATAATCATACTGGGTCTTTTTGTTTGTTTATTTGTTTGTTTGCAAGTTCTTCATTTTTATCACTTTTCTAAAGGAAGGCCCTGCAGATACTGGGTTAGGTCAACAAAGAAATGTTTTGGTATTTTTCTAATCAGTTAGCCATGATAAATGCACTACAAAAGTGTTACGTTCAATGTGGATGAAGTATTTGTCACATCATGTTGCTAAGTAAAAGTTCTCTTTTTTAAAAGTTCTCTCCTGTTTTCTCCCTTGGCCCCCACCCTCAACTTGTTTTAAGCAGAATAACATACTGATACTGAACAAATAAATTTAAAATAAATTTACAATTGTATAAATATAGTTTATCAATTCAAAGATATAGACCCAGTTATAACAAGATCCATTCCTCTTTCCAGTGTTATTTCCCTCTATCGCATATCTGACCATCTGGCATAATATGTCATGGCTTATTTAATTGTTTACTGTCTGTCTCACCACAATAAAATGTTCCCAAGCCAAGTATATGGTTTTTTTTATATGGCTTTTCATTGCTGTATCTGAGGACCTCAGACACTGGCAAATACATACTAGGTACTTAGTAAATATTTGCTCAATGAATTAAAAAAAATAGGTAACAATCAAATAAAGATAGATACTGTTACTGAATGAGAAAGAAGGAAAAAATACTCATGTTCTCTAACATGACACACACATAAATGGAAAAGTGTTGTTTAGAATAATTATTATATCCAAATGTAATTTAATGAACGAGTTACCTATATGGCATGATTACTCATCTTGTGGAAAAAATCAGATCAATGGAATAAAACATTGAGTTTTCATGCATGTGGAAGTACAAAGTCCATTTTGTTTTTCAGAACGATTTGGTTTGTTCAAAAATATCATTATACACATAATAGGAAAAGTATAAAATCAATATCTTGTATATTTATTAATAGACTTGTGACTTTACCTAATAGTAAATCCTTGGGATTTTAACTGAATGTCAGCAAATACAGAGAATCAGACTTAAAATAATCTCATACAAAATTTTAAATATTTATATTTATTTCTGTATTAGAAAAATATTCATCCACTTAAAACACTACAATTTATGCTATGAGGATATAAAAAACTCAGCACACAGAATCTTTAAATCCTAAAATAAATAAATAAAGTGAGCATTTTTCCACTCAACAACAAATTGAAACATTTCATTTCATTTATAATTAATAGGAAATAAACCTATTTTTTAAAGACCAGAAAATAAAGTACTAAGTACTCTCTGCATGATTAATTTTACTTCAAGTCCTAGAAGAAGTAAAAGTCAGGACAGAAGCTTCTGAACCCACTGACTATAATAAATCTTAGGTTACTCACTTCATAATGCATGCTTGATTTAGTGGAATCAAGGAAAAGGATTGAAGCTGCCTGAAGATCTGATATATAACAGTGGACCTCTTGTGCTATTCAAGGACAAAAGTGAAACTGTAAAACTGATTCTTCATCACATTGGTAGGAGTAGAAAGCTTGAAGGAAAATCCTCAAGTTCAAGTACATTTTTCTTGTGAAAAAAATCCATTGTTTTGTTTTGTGTGATATAAAAATGTAATTCTACAGTATAGGTGGAACCCTAAACAAACACATTCAGAATAAAATCCTGATTATTATTATTTAAGCATTTAAATTTATGATCCTTGCTTAATATCATTCTTTTGGCACTTTTCAACATAAGATCTTCAAAATTAGTGATGAGAATTCTAGGTGGTTATTCAATATGGCTTGGATATAACTCCTTAACAATCTATAGATGGCAGTCTTAAAAACTTTAGCAAATGTTTCTGGTTTTCTTCCTATATGCACACCTTACCCTGTTCCAAATACACAGTAAGATTATACCTCTGGTCCTGTTGTGGTTGGGTGACTATATGTCATTAGTTCTGGCTAATGAGTTGAGACACAGGCCACTTTTAGGACCTAGCTTTTAATTGCTGGAGTGAGATTCTCCTGAGGTTTTCCTTTTCTCTGGCATGATAAATGGAAACTATTGTGATGTTGGCTAAGTAATTACTCTGACCAGGAGCTTCCCATGCAAATTCCTGCCACCAAAATGTAATAGACAAGTTACATGAGTGAAAAATAAAACTTCAAGTATTTTAAGCCATTAAAGTTGGTGTGGTTTTTTGTTACACCACATAACTTAGCATATATACTGGCGAAATGTTTCCTAATATATGCACTTAATTTAGAATAAAATTAAAACACAGTTGATCCTCATTATTCCTAGATTTTGTATTCACCTGCTGAATAAAATGTTTTTATAACCCCAGAAACAGTACTCTCTGTGCTTTTGTGGTCTTTCCCCGGCATGTGCAGATCAGCTAACAATTGGAGACACCTGTCAGGCACATTCCCAGCTAAGGTAAAACAGGGCCCTTACACTGGAAATGTTTAGTATCATGGTTTTATGGGGTATTTTTTTGTTGTTTTGTTTTGTTTTGCATGTTTGAGCTTTTGTAGGCAACTTTGCACAAGGCTTTTTTCACATAGGCCTCCATACTTTGAGTTTCCTAATTCTCCCTCATTCCAACGTCTCCTCCCATATGAAGCCTAGACTAATTCAATGGAGCTACAACCATGTGTATCATGATTGCCTATTTTTTTTTTTCCTTGCAAGATCCAGACACTGGAAAATTGGGATATGGTCATGTGTATACATGGGAGATGGTATGGGAGATAAGTTCTGCCTCCTCTTTTTGGTAAAAATTTATTCCTGTTGAAGCTCTAACAAATCAAGACCATTTTATAAAGCTTGGATAGGTTCTAAAATTAATGTTATTACAGATCAAATAGACATTTTATGGGTTGTCCAGGGAACCCAACCATCATTTTTAATATTGTTTCTATGGGAAAATGCATTCCAAGTTCCAAACAATTGATTCACAAATTAGCTTCTGGAACACTACCAGCTTTTAAAATGTGGACTCTTGTATAGCAGGATGAGTAAAGCATAGAAACAAAGAGATAATACCCAGGTTTTCTATCTTCTGTGTGCAAGGATGGTAGCTTAATAATGATAAGACTATCTGTCTGAGCAGCCTGGAAAATATATATTTACTCAGTACTTACTTATGAGATTAAATTTTTCTGTCAATTCAGCTCCATAATTCATAGCCATGTGTGAGGATTTTGGCCCTAGAAATGATAAAGAAAAAGTGACAGAATATGTGCTGTTATGATCCTGTCCACAGTATATTAGTGTATTTGTAATGCAAAGGTCCGAGCTCTGACAATTATCTCCAGTAGATAGTTACTGTAGCAGAGAACATAACTTAACTACCTCTTTACTGGATTTATTTGTCCCACTAATATTTATCTTTATATCTACTTATCTATCCATCTATGTGATAAGCTTATTTTGTAGTGAATATCCTTTATGTTGCATAAATCTTTCCGGTCATGCCACTGTATGATTAAAAAATAATGCTAATTGGAGGAAGTAAAGAAGACCAAAAGTGATGCTGGAATTACTATCAGTATACCAAATGTACATTTTCTATGCACTATACATTTAGGAAAAATGGTTTGATGCTTGGCTATCAATCTTGCCTGGTATGAAATTTCTGCTACTGTCCTCATTAAAACATGTTTAGTTTTAAACCAGGCAATACTGGCATATTTACAGAATGGAAGCAACCCTGAAAAATAATTAAGTCTATTACAGGTTGTAAAGAAAAGCCAAGACTTCACTGTTCACTGAACATGTTAATTGAATCCAACCTTGCAAAAAGATGAAGCAAAGAATGTTTTTTCTAATTGCAAAGGTTCCTGGCTGGGTACATATTCCCATTTATCATTTCACATTTGATGATTCATAGTGTTTCATACAAATCCTTTTTCTTGGGAAAAGATTCTTAATTTGCAAAATAAGCCCTTTACTTCTTTACTGATGCCTCACAGAGTGCTTCGGCATGAACCATTGGGGAATACGTTTCCAGTTTATTTCAAGGGAATTTTTAAAATTTCTAGGGTATGAATAACTTTATGAACAACTTTCAGAGTCAATGATCAGTATTCAAGGACTTTGCAAGATTAAATACCAGATGGAAGAAGTGTATCACTTTTATCTTGACAACAGTCACTTTCTACAAGTGTCTCTGGAAACAGAAGTATAAATGAATAAAGTCTAACTCTGAAGAGCTAAAGTTGTAGGATGGTTATGTCATACTGGAAGCCAGGCATGCCAAAAACAAAACAAAACAAAAAGATCAAATTCTAAGATATAGGCCAAAATGCACTGCAATTTATAGTTCAATTGATAAAAACATTTTTTAAATTTCCTTTTGGGGGGATATTGGAATATCTAGGAGGAGCTATGGAAATTCTGAGTCACTGGGAGGGGTGGAATCTAGAGAAGAAAATACCACTAATCCTACAGCAGAAAACAGCATTATTAACTAAACCAGCGTAGAAGCCCATGTTGATAAAGAACAGCATTGAACATCAGCAAAGTGATCACTGCTGTTGAGAGTGATGAGCCAAAGATAGTCTGCTAATTCCGTGCTGGAAAGTGGTATCTTTTGGGAATAATAAGTAATGTTGTGCAATAGTGCTTGTGGAGATTTTGAAAACCTGAGCATAATTATGGCAATTTTACTTATGATTTGATAATTATAAGACATGCTATCATCTATTTATCTTATAGTGGTATCTTTTGGGAATAATAAGTAATGTTGTGCAATAGTGCTTGTGGAGATTTTGAAAATCTGAGCATAATTATGGCAATTTTACTTATGATTTGATAATTATAAGACATGCTATCATCTATTTATCTTATTTTTTTTTAAAGTTCCATGTAAAGCACAGTAAATATAAGTGGAAAGTTAAGGCTCTCATATAATATGAATTAGGACCTGAGCCAAAATATTACAATAAATCTTAAAGAAGTTAGCTGGGCATATTGTTTACATCCTATTTCTAACAGTAAATAGCTGGTCAATGTCATACTTAGATTTATTTATTTATTTATTTTTGGCAGCTGGCCGGTACAGGGATCTAAACCTGTGATATTCGTGTTATAAGGCTGTGCTCTAATCAATCAAGTTAACCAGTCAGCCTTATAGTTAGGTTTTTAATGGGAATGTGTGAAGGACTAACATATTTAAAAACTGAGTTTAAGAAGAAAATATGTTCTTATTTTAATATATTTTAGCTCTAGAATATAATTTTATATGAACAACATCCATAATATAAAATACTATCAGACATACCTAGACTTAAGTAAAAGCCTAGAAGTAGGTTATATATTTATATTCAGACAGCATACTGATGTATCTAGTTAAGTTAAGTTAACTATGTTATATTACTTAGATGTAACATGTATCTCAGATATAAGCAAATAGTATCAAATTTATCTGAAGTCATATGAGTTCAATTATAAGCTACAGTTCTTTCTTCCAGATAATCAGTTTATAGTTGGCCTAGAAAGTTATACTTAATTAAACAGAAAAGCTCTATTTTTAAAACGTGACTTTACCATAGTGAAAAAGCAACTAAACAAAATTTTATGTTGTATTACTATTTTGGGATCCAGGACATGAGATGTAACTCACAGGGACAGGAAAATGATGTTTTGGAAGTACTGAGCAAATTTTGTGGATGAATTCAACATTTCATATAGATTCATATATATGTCAACTATGAATATGCATATGTCTACACACATCACACACACATACTGATTTAAGCATATATGTATGTGTGTCTGTAATATTAGATGACATATACTTATAGATACAATCAGTTAATGACACATAATTAAAGATAGTGCCTAGTATTTTGTCATAATATGGTGGAGAAAACATTACTCAGGAAAGGTTCCTTCTCTGGTTTTGATATACCTCTTTTGTCATCATCATTTATATGAGTTATCTTTAGAGACTTTGCTTTTTCTAACTTAAAACATTTATCTATTTTTTTCCAGTTTAAATGGGAGTTTTCTATGTATCATTTATTGCATTTGTTCTTACTATCATGCAGTGACTTTGGGGATTAACATGCAACATACTATATATGGTGGTGTAACGTAATTTGTATTTCTATACCAATACCCACACAAGGACTCAACTTCGGAATTTAGAAAGTTGATATAAATAGATAAGGCATTTTGTTTATTTAACAGATTTTTATTGTCCATTTACTATAAGACAGGCACTTTTGACACTACTGGAATACATTGGTGGACAAAATAGACAGAAAACTCCAGCCCATCATGGAGCTTGTGATTCTGGAAGTGGGACACAGACAATACACACATAAGTCAGTAAAGTATTTTGTATGTTAGAAACTTACAAGTACTGGGGGTGGGGGGATATGCAGGAAAGTGCAGTAGAGAGTCCCAGTAACAGAAGAGAGAAGATTTGATTTTAAATCTGGAGCTCAGGGTCAGTGTCAATAAGAATGGGACATCTGAGCAAAGATCTGAAGGGAGAGATGATGGTGTTAGCTTGTGGCTGTCTGGGACAAGAATGATCCAGTAAAAGAAAAAGCCTAAAGCAGAAGAGTAATCAGGTGTGTTTGAGTAATAAAAAGGAGTCTAGAGTTCTTGCAGCAGAACAATAGGGAATGAGGTCGGCCAAGTAACAGGGGCCTGAAACATGTAACATCCTGTACGCAGGGGAGGACTTGGGTTTTCACCAAAAGTGAAAAGGGAATACATGGCTGAATACTGAAAGACAAGTAATACAAGCACCCACTTGTACAGAAGATGATTCTGGCTATTGTTTTCAGTAGAGTAGGAGCAGAGAAACTGCTGAAAAACCTATTGAAATAATTCAAATTAGAAATAAGAATAATTTGTACCTTATTGGTTTTGAAATGAAAACGAAAAAAAGCTGGTCAGATTCTGGATATACTTTGAGAGATTGTAAGATGAATCAGTCACAATATGAGAAACAGAAGCAGGAGTTAAAGCTGATGCCAGAATGTTGGGACAGAGCTTCTAAAAGGATGGAGTTGTCATCAAATGACATGGAGAGAATTGTAGCAATAACAGGTTTGGTGAGTTTACTGGGGGTGCAGCTAGGGAAGTACTAAATTTGAGGCACTCACTAGGCATACACATAGAGATTTGGATTAGGCAGTTGGATGTTCAAGCGTGGCATTTAGGAGAGAGGTCTGAGCTGGACATAAACATTTTGCAGTCACTGACCTATTGACAGTATTTAAAGCTGAAATGGACGGGAATACCAGGAGAGAAGGTGTGTTAAGTAACTGAGAAGTACCTAGGACAGATTCTGAAGACACTTCAACAAGAAAAACGTGGTACAAACAAGAGATTCCAGCAAAAGAGACAGAGCTACAAGTAAATTTGTATAAAACATAATGCCAAGTAAAGAAAGTATGTTTTTAAAAAGGAGGTGGTGATAAACCATGCCAAATGTCTCTCATAGGTTAACTAGCTGAGAGCTCAAAACAGACCATTGGATTTGTCAAAGTTTGGATCACTTGTGACCTTGACAAGATGAACTTTACTGTAGTCATAGCGATGGAAAAAAAGCCTGATTGGAGGGGGCGTAAGAGAGAATGAAGGCAGAGGATCTAAGGACACTTGAGAAGTTTTGTAGAAAACATGAGCAGAAATGTGAGAAGGCAACTAACTGATGGGAAAAGATGGGCCAAGGGAGGGTTTTATCTTTATTTAATATTTAGGTAAAATAACTTCATATTTGTACATTGTTCAAATGATTTGATGGCAGGAAAATTTGATGATGTACAAGAGAAAGAATAGAGCATGTCTAGAGCAATGTCCTTTGGCAGTGAGAGGGGGGTAAAATCTAACATGCAATTGGAAGGATATTGTCTGATGTCCTATAAATATGGAGATAGATAAGTATTATAGACTTTCCTCCCTCCTACAAGAAAAATAATCTCCACAGGATGAAGATTTCTTGAAAAACTTCATGAACTTCTTTCATTTATTGGGCTTCCTGTCTATGATTTATAAAACTCTGTAAGGTTATATTAACAAAGATTAACGTCAAATCTTATAGGAATATTAGGCTGTTCAGAAGTTAAAAAAAAAAAAAAAGAAAGAATACGACAAAAAAATGAGGCACGAGCAGTTAACAGGATTTACAAAGACTTCTGGCCAATAAGCCTCACTAGTCAACCCCCATAGTTACCCATGTACAAAAACACATGCACAAACACACACATGTGCATGTGTACTGATTACTTGGAAGACATGTCTCTTAGAAAAGTGAAGAATACTACAAATAAATCCTTGGAAAAATGCAAAATCGTAAAATTGGTAGATGAAGAAAAAAAGGAATCTGAATAAACTGCAATCTTAAATTAAGATGAGAAGTGGACAAGGCTTCTTAATTGAATGCTAACCTCTCTA
>NW_007738576.1:0-4144 GCF_000696425.1 Galeopterus variegatus | reverse complement strand
TTTAAAATATTTAAGTGGGGTTCATGCCAGATATTTAAGGATGATATATAATCAGTATATATCCCTTAATAATGGACACCTATATTTCTCTACTTCCCAGTAGAGAACTGTAGATGAATGTTAATCCGCCACATCAGGTGATTTCCTCTGCCTTCATTCTCTCTTACACCCCCTCCAATCAGGCTTTTTTCCCATCGCCATGACTCCAATAAAGTTCATCTTGTCAAGGTCACAAATCATCTGAACTTTGACAAATCCAACGGTCAGTTTTGAGCTCTCAGCTAGTTAACCTATGAGAAACATTTGGCATGGTTTATCACCACCTCCTTTTTTTAAAAGCATACTTTCTGTACTTGGCATTATGGTTTTATACTAATTTACTTGTTGTTTTGTCTCTTTTGCTGGAATCTCTTGTTTGTACCACTTTTTCATGTTGAAGTGTCTTGAGAATCTGTCGTAGGTACTTCTCAGTTACTTAACACACCTACTCTCCCATCCACTTCATGCTTTAAATACCATCAATAGGTCAGTGACTGCGAAGTGTTTATCTCCAGCTCAGACCTCTCTCCTAAATGCCACGCTTGAACATCCAACTGTCTAATCCAAATCTCTATGGGTATGCCTAGTGAGTGCCTCAGATTTAGCACTTCCCTAGCTGCACCCCCGTAAACCCACCAAACCTGTTATACCTACAATTGCCTCCATCTCATTTGATGACAACTCCATCCTTTTAGATGCTCAGTCCCAAAATTCTGGCATCAGTTTAACTCCAGTTTTTGTCTCTTGTATTGTGACTGATCCATCATACAATCTCTCAAAGTACACGTGTATTCAAGATCATGTCAATTTTTATCATTTTCACCATAAATCCAAGAAGATACAAATAATAGTCATTTCTGTCTTGAATTACTTTGTTAGGCTTTTAAGTGGCTTTCCTGCTGCTCTACTCAACACAACCGCCAGTTATCTTTTATACAAGAGTGTGCTTATGTGGTAAGTAACAATACCTTTCAGTGGTTAGAACCAGCAAAACAGACATATATTCAGCACCACAGGTAGCCCTTTAAAACATAGCATCGAACAAAATATATGTAAAAGAAAAATCTATAACACAACACAATAGCAGTTACAGAAAGTAAACATATACACAGGTCTATATATTTAACAAAGATATGTTAATATGGGTTTATCCAGGGACATAGACGAAAACATTAAAGTGCTAATTTTTCTGTGAGGAAAAAGAACGGGCATGGCATTTAAGAATAAAGACAGAAAATATTAAAAACACATGCCTAATAAATAAGAGAGATTTGTGGGCACAGGCCGACTATAAAAGTGTGCCAGGAACTGAAACCCATAATTAACTCAAACTTCTGAACATGTGGTTTAAACAAAAAATGAAATGGTATTCCCTACCTCTTAGGATTGTTGTGAAGATTAATTTGGAAAAAAAAAACTTAGCACAGCTAGGTATATAGTGAGTATTAAATAATGATAAGTATTATGCTGTTATAAGTATTGTTGTTATTCATATATTATAACTAATTTTGTTTTACTCTAATGAGCATTCTCATAAATGCTGTTTGTTTACCCTCACAAGTCCTTCTAAAACGAAGTATCACATAAAGCCATTGATGGAAATCTGTGATTAGTTTTTAGAAACATAATATGAAGCTTTTTTTCTTCTTTTAATACTGTATCAGCTTTCCTAGGACTAAGAGGGAGGCCAGTTAGAATACTTTTAAATGAAACAACATGAGTGAATCTTCATTAATGATTTTTTTTTTTTAAATCTTCAGACAGGTTTGCAAGCTGGAAGCTAGGTGATATGGCATAATGTGGTACCTTACTGGATTTCACTCTGTAGTTCCTGAGAACAGGAAAGGAGATGAAAAATAAACAGCTTTGTAAATTCAATCCATAATCAAAGGTGATTTGCTACAGGTTGATTTTCAGAAAAGCAAAACCTGCAGCCTTACCTCAGTCAGTTAAAAATAATGTGATGAGGCAGTTCTCTCTGATGGGATCCATGCTGGAAGAAATCCCAGATAATACTATGCAACATTTCCCAGAGCAGAAAGCTTGGTTCATTGTGCCAAACAAAGGCTGGATCAGTAGCTCTCACTGGAAAGCAGCTCTGCCAGCTTAGCTTTTGGGAGACTGTCTGCTGAAAACTGAGAAAACAACTGCTCAGTAATTACCTCCTCCCACATGGCAGACAAAGAAGCAGCAACAGTGACCTCTTCTGCCACTCCCAGTGCCATCTCCCCATGTTCAAGCCTGTATTTGCTTCTTCTTGGGCTATTACTAGATATGTACACATTATTGCTCTGGGTCCGTCCAGTGGGCATCTCTCCAGCATTCAGTAATTACTTTAAATTACTAACACCCTTTCTGAACAAAACACCAAGCACTGAACAGAGTGAATACTTACTATATTATAAATAATTTTAATAAATTGGGAATGAAGAAAGTGGAGCTAAAGAAAATAAGATTTAAAAATGAATAAGAAAAGGAAGAAAAATACAATTTACCATTCTTGGTGTAGCAATTCTAGGTAGGTAAGCACACAGGATTTAGAGACACTAGTTGGAATCTTTTCTTTTCTACTTCCTTGCTATTTGACCCTATATTATTAAATTAAAGTCTCGACATCTTAGTTTACTCAGCCACAAAACTGTTCCCAGTGATAAAATAATTAAATAAAAGAAATATATTATCTGCATAGAATAATTATCATAATACCCAGCACATGACAGAGGCTCAATAAATACTGTCATATTTATTATAATTATGAACTAAAATTAACAAATATTATTACCAATTACATGTAATACACTGTTTTATTCAGTAATAAGTAGTAAAGCAACAACAACAACCATTCCTACAATTACTACTACTTGGTTACTATAATTAAATTATACCCTGTCTGAGGCATAGCTAACAATTATGTCCCCAAAATGATGTCTGTCTTATCTAGAAGCATCTTTTTTTCAGTGGCTATGAAGATTCATTACAATGCCCTTCATGTAAAATTTTCTCTAAATTCTACCAACCTTTTTTGGTCAGTTTATCCCAGCTTTCAATATATTGTACCACATACTTAGTGGTAAATCAACGAAGAAGAAACAGATTTTCTCCCCTTCTCTATTGCATAAGTCAGACCTGGGTGACGGCTTAGTCAAAGAGCCAGCAGTGAACTGCCATTGCTTCATTCTACAAACAAGTAAAATCTATTATGTGTTAGGCATACTTTGTGGCCCCTTCCAAGATAACTTCACAGTTATGTGAACTGGAGAATCTAGCAAATTCATAATTACAGGATAACATGACAAATAAAGATAGCTAGGTATAGATAGATAGATAGATAGATAGATAGATAGATAGATAGATAGATAGATAGATAGATGCATATAGGTATAGAGCTATGGAATTCCAATGGCAATGATGGGCTATTTAGAAAACATAGAGAACGTTTCACAGCCTGTGACATTTATGATTAGAGAGGAAGGAAATTTTTAAGAAGAGAAAAAGATGAAGAAATTAATGGTCGCAGGGGAAAACCTAAAATCACTGGAGCAGCATGAAAGAATCAAGCAGATGGAGGCTTCAGGAAATTTTTGACCTGGGCCCTTCTATTTTGCAAGTCCCATCCCACATCAAGTGACCATGAAATTGCATGTAACTCTCTCATTGAATNAAAAATGAAATGGTATTCCCTACCTCTTAGGATTGTTGTGAAGATTAATTTGGAAAAAAAAGTTAGCACAGCTAGGTATATAGTGAGTATTAAATAACGATAAGTATTATGCTGTTATAAGTATTGCTGTTATTCATATATTATAACTAATTTTGTTTTACTCTAATGAGCATTCTCATCAATGCTGTTTGTTTACCCTCACAAGTCCTTCTAAAACTAAGTATCACATAAAGCCATTGATGGAAATCTGTGATTAGTTTTTAGAAACATAATATGAAGCTTTTTTTTCTTCTTTTAATACTGTATCAGCTTTCCTAGGACTAAGAGGGAGGCCAGTTAGAATACTTTTAAATGAAACAACATAAGTGAATCTTCATTAATGATTTTTTTTTTTAAATCTTCAGACAGGTTTGCAAGCTGGAAGCTAGGTGATATGGCATAATG
>NW_007738575.1:36681-41780 GCF_000696425.1 Galeopterus variegatus | reverse complement strand
TTGTATAATTAATATTTCTGGATTTGGGGCTATCAGAATGTAATGACTGTGGTTATAATTCCACTGGATTAATGTTCCCAATCAGTTAGGAGTATGACCTGTGATATAGAGTTTTTCAGAATAAGTTTTAAAATAAAGGCTTTCAATAAATTAAGCTATAAATTTCAGAATAAAATGACCTATAATGAAGCAATTTCTGAAAGCACAATGTCTATTCTATATGTTGTTTATTCAACAGAAACTGGTTAAATGTAATTAGGGAATTTCTGATTGGTCATTTATTGGAGTGTAAATAATGACTTAGTATGAAAAGACCTTGGTGTGTGTTGTAGATGTTTGTCAGATTGAAGNTCTATATTTTCCTGTGCCCATAATTCAGGTCTTTATACTATTCCTCATTAAAGAAACCCAGTGCCTTCTGGCAAGTAGCAAGTCCTGGATTTGGGAGCAGAGAAGAGGATGGTCTTAGCGTATCTTGCTATTTCTAAAAGGCAATGTTTTAAATATTATTATTTTTTTCTTTCTTTTTTTTTTTTTTTTTTAAGAAAAGAATGAGTAAGCTTCAGTCTCAGGAAGAAGATAAGAAATGTGGTGAACTAGCCAGACGTGAAATAAAAACTGAGATACAATGATATGTACATAAAAAATAAGCTCTATTCAGATCAAACTGTGATCCTTGTAAGTTAAAATTTATGACACTATTTTATGTAAGTCAAGATGAATCAAAAAACAGAGGTGGAATGTTGCGTGTTGAGTGTGTGTCTGTGTTTTTAGTTATAAGTAAAAATTGTTAGAACAATACTAGTTAGTTTAAAAAAAAAATAGGCTCAAAAATCTGTATGTTCTTGAAAGCCGAGGTGGGGGGAGCAGGGGCTTTTATGCCATGCAGCCATTGAGGACCTAGGCTGATTGACCATCTTCAACACTTTGCTTCCAAAGTTGGCCTAAAGTTCATCTCCATCTCAGTCATTGAGAAGGGTGAACAAAGAATGGAGGAGCACATATGGAGAGCTTTTAGAATCCATTCCAGTCAGTGGTAGACCGGACTTTTACTCCCATCCCATTGATTAAAACACTGTAAGGAGGGGCTGGGCACGATGTCTATTCTATATGTTGTTTATTCAACAGAAACTGGTTAAATGTAATTAGGGAATTTCTGATTGGTCATTTGTTGGAGTATAAATAATGACTTAGTATGAAAAGACCTTGGTGTGTGTTGTAGATGTTTGTCAGATTGAAGTGATGTACATAGCACATTAAATGTGAAGTCATAAACTTGCAAGATCATTCTTTGTGAAAATTTCTGAAAGCACGATGTCTATTCTATATGTTGTTTATTCAACAGAAACTGGTTAAATGTAATTAGGGAATTTCTGATTGGTCATTTGTTGGAGTATAAATAATGACTTAGTATGAAAAGACCTTGGTGTGTGTTGTAGATGTTTGTCAGATTGAAGTGATGTACATAGCACATTAAATGTGAAGTCATAAACTTGCAAGATCATTCTTTGTGAAAATTTCTGAAAGCACGATGTCTATTCTATATGTTGTTTATTCAACAGAAACTGGTTAAATGTAATTAGGGAATTTCTGATTGGTCATTTGTTGGAGTATAAATAATGACTTAGTATGAAAAGACCTTGGTGTGTGTTGTAGATGTTTGTCAGATTGAAGTGATGTACATAGCACATTAAATGTGAAGTCATAAACTTGCAAGATCATTCTTTGTGAAAATTTCTGAAAGCACGATGTCTATTCTATATGTTGTTTATTCAACAGAAACTGGTTAAATGTAATTAGGGAATTTCTGATTGGTCATTTGTTGGAGTATAAATAATGACTTAGTATGAAAAGACCTTGGTGTGTGTTGTAGATGTTTGTCAGATTGAAGTGATGTACATAGCACATTAAATGTGAAGTCATAAACTTGCAAGATCATTCTTTGTGAAAACTCTGGTGAACTTTCATTCTTGTGTTTTCCTTATGTTATTCTGCCCTATGACATGAAGTTTAGGAAAGTGAAGTACTTTGAATAAATACTCGAAGCATCTGCATTTGAACCATGTCTATCATCATTTCTGCTTTTACAGGATTTTTTAGTATACGGTTGCCTATGAATGACATTTAAACATACACATCCGATCAAATATGAAAATATATTCCACAGTATTCTGTTCATTCTTCTTCTTGACATTTGCTACTCCTCTCCAGTCTGCCAGAATAATCCCTAGGTCCCCTTCAACTAACTCTTGTCATAACTTGTTTTTACCTGAGCACATTTGTTTGATTACTGAGCTGCCTTGTATCCCTAATTAGATCATAATCTCTGTTAAGGGAGCACATTTTTATGTTAATGGATGAACCTACTATTCAATAAAATGCTATGAATTCTCAATGATTTCTTTGTATTCTTAGTTTTGATATTTTGTACCGCCATATTATTGACTTTGATTTTTATGCAGTTGTCTAGGGCTGTCTTGTTTTATCTGAAGAAAGGGGAAAACTACCACACCCTTGTCCTAATAATATTTAGATGTATCCCTATGAGACAAAAAAAGAAGAGGAAAGCTTATAAAAGAAAGAAGTATGCAAATAAAGCATAATGAACATTATAACTAAAAGTAACTTTGTATTTAATACTACCATGGGATATTTACATAGCTTCTTGAAGTCGCAATACTATGTTATCTCTGACAAACCTTTATCATTTTACCTCTTTAATCTTTATATTTGACATAATTTGATTAACAGTGTACACAGCACACACTCAGTTAAAGAACACTGGAGTTTATTTGAAATCCGATAGCAAAACAAAAGCACAGGAACAATAGTAGGATACAATAATTCCTTTTGTAACTTCTAAAACACTGGCTTGTCTTCAAAATGCTTTGTGACTTCTCTAAATTCTCAATTTTTTAAAGAAAACGACAGAAAAATTAGGTTTATAATGTACACATGTGTGACAATTCCATACCTGTTTTTGCATGCAAGTTCCTATCTAACTTACATTAGATTAGTCTTGATTATCAAATTTTAAATTATTCATTAGTGCTGCAGCAATTCTTAGGCTTCATTCGAGAATTTTAAATTATTAATTATTCTTGTAAAATTCTTCTAGATTATTTTACTTTTTTTTTTTTTTTTTAGCCAATCCCCATGTGTGTCAGTCAGGGTCCATTCAAGAGACAAAACTGTGCTAGTAATTTAAGGGTTAATTTTTAAATGACTAAAAGAAGGATACTAGGAATGAAATAGCAAATACACACAACAGCTACTGCCTGTAAGGCTAAGGACAAGTAAATATGGAAGAAACTAAAACCTGAAAAGACCCCTAAGACTGAGATTCAGACCACATTTAGAGGCCATGGCTGATCCAGGAGCATGCAGCCTACCAGCGGTGAAAAAACTTACTGGAGGATGTGGTCCAGAAGTTCCACAGTAACTGTACCAGTGGTGGCACAGAAGATCATTGGAACGATGTTGCAGGGCATAGATTTTTCCCTACGTCACTGCTGCGTTAAGTACCACTGGACTAACTGCATATGTTTCTGTTGTTAGCAGCACCAAAGGGGGGGGCGGGAAAGCACAGGACTACTCATTTGCTTTGGCCTTTTAGTGTCCTTCCATCACCCTGTATTAACAAAGATGCCAATGCACAAATAGGGCAAAGAGTAGTTAGTTCATTTTGAGTTGTGAGGAAATAAATTCAAAATTGGTACAGATCACTCCTTTGGTTGCTAAGCTACTAAAATGGAATTATGTAAAACTAAAAAGCTTCTGCACAGCAAGGGAAACAATCAACACAGTGAAAAGACAACCTAAGAAGGGGAAAAAGTATTTTCAAACTATACATCCAACAAGACGTTAATATCCAGAATATACAAGGAACTCAAACAACTTCACAGGAAAAAAAAATAAAGACCCAGTTTTTAAACGGAGCTGAATAGATATTTTTCAAAGGAAGATAAACAAATGGCCAACAGGTACATGAAAAATGCTCAACATCACTAATCATCAGGGAAATGCGAATCACATTGAGATATCATCTCACCCCAGGTAGATGGACTATTACTAAAAAGACTGAGAATAATAAATGCTGGCAAGGATGTGGATAAAGGGGAACTCTTCTATACTGTTGGTGGGACTGTGAATTAGAATAGCTGTCATGGAAAACAATATAAAGGTTTATCAGACAACTACAGACTGAACTACCATACTGTCCAGCAATCATTGGGTGTACCAAAAGGAATGGAAATCATCATATCGAAGAGATACCTGCATTCCCATGTTCATCACAGCCCTATTTACAATAACCAAGATATGGAACCAACCTGAATGTCCACTGACAGATGACCAGATGAGGAAAATGTGGTATATATACACAATGGAATACTACTCAACTATAAATGGAATGAAATTCTGCCATTTGCAGCAACATGGATGAATTTAGAGAAAATCATGTAAAGTGAAATAAGCCTGGCACAGAGAGAAAAATACTGCATGTCCCCACTCATAAGTAGGGAAGGAAGGAAGGAAGGAAGGGAGACCACAACAATACATTGAGCTTTCAGAAAGAGAGAACAGGCCTATGGTTTCAAGAGGTAGGAAAGGGGGAGAGGGAGGGAGTTAGGGAGAAATTGGGTAAGGGACATACAAAATAATTACAATTTGTAATAATGAACATCCTAAAATATTGATTTGATCATCACATATTGTACACAAATACTGATAGTCAACACTGTACTCCCAAAATATATATAATCAATCATGTTTCAGTAAAATAAATAAATAAATAAGTCAAACTTAACAAGATTCTGTTATCCATAACACAGGTGAAGAACTTCTCATATTTCTTTCCATAAAATGTGGAGACACACATTCCCAATAGCCATTGAATCTATATTTGATTACTACTCTTTAAATTCAGTCACAGTCCCACTGAATATTTTAAAGTTAAGCTCCAATAACTTATTTAGAAAACAATAAAGTAATAAAACAAATGAATACAATAGTTAATTTAAGAAATATATAGGCATACATAACAAGAAAAAAAGAGTATGAGCAAAACTATTTCTTTATGACTTTTTCTACTACCTATT
>NW_007738575.1:34755-35643 GCF_000696425.1 Galeopterus variegatus | reverse complement strand
ATAACAAGAAAAAAAGAGTATGAGCAAAACTATTTCTTTATGACTTTTTCTACTACCTATTCCATATTTTCCTTGCCCTTTTCAGAGCTTCAGCTGGCACACACAAATCTTCATTCACCAAGGGATTGAGTCCTTTATAATCCTGAATTTAAAATGCTGTGGTTTTCTATTAATTGTAATGATTGGGCACAAAAACACAAAGAGGAGTCCGTAGAATTGTCTGGGTTCCAGACATTGTCCTCCTTGTCTTTCCTTTGGTAATTGTACTCAATGAATCCATACAGTAGAGTGGTCCTTTCTTACCTGATGGTTTAGTGACATGAACATCCTCCAATGACCCAGTGGCAGTCTCATTATAAATTTAATAGAACCATTCTCAGAAGCCTAACACAAGAGTCCACCTATTGGGAACGATGACCTCCAAGCCAAGGGAGTTAAAAGTTACCAGGTCAGGAAGTAAACATCTACAAAAGAGGTTATTATGTTTAACAGAGAAATCACTGCCACTCCCATTTCTCGATTTCCGGATTTGTTTATCTGTCTGTAGGTTATACATCCCATATAATGATCTTGATTCAAAGCATGTAATGCACCTGTAAAAACATTATTCTTTGAAGGTTTTGTCTCTCGACTGATGACATAAGTGGTTTTTAATAAGCCCTTATACCTTTATATTAACCTAATAGATTCTGGATTATGGATTATAGCAAAACTATTAATTTCAAGGACATGATCTCATCATGGCACTTTCTTTGTTGTAAAATAAGATGGTTGATCAAAAGCAATGCTTGCAGACTGCTGTAATGGTGGAAAAGGCATTCCATAGAGGAATCCACAGAGGGAGCTGCAGGGAGATGTATCAGTTCTCTATTACTGCTATAAAAAAAA
>NW_007738575.1:28349-34066 GCF_000696425.1 Galeopterus variegatus | reverse complement strand
AAAAAAAATTCATAAATTTAGTGGCTTAAAATAATACGATGTATGACCTTACAGTTCTGTAGGTGGGAAGACTGATGAGAGTTTCACTGGGCTAAAGTCAAGGTGTCAGCAGGTTGTGCTTCTTTCTGAAGGTTTTAGCAGAGAATCCATTCTGCTCCCTGTTGTTCTCATTTGAGTTGTTGGCAGAATTTCGTGCCTTGCAGTTCTGGGACAAAGATGCACATTTTTTTTCTGGCTCTAAAATGAGGGCCTAGAGGGCACCCCATTCTGTTATTCATGGTCTCCTTCTTCCATCTTTAATCCTGGCAATGGTCTGAACCTTGCCATGTCACATCTTTCTGACCCTTCCTCCATAATTGACCATCTCTCTGTAACCGCAGCTGGGAAGGTTCTCTTTTGTAAGGACTCATATGATTACACTGGGCCCACCCAGATTAAAACTACTATTCTTCCTCTCACTTCACTCACTTTATCTGCTAGCCTTTTTTATATCTTTAAAAAAATAGAAGTTGTCAAGTGTGACCTCCCTCATTCAATCACTCACAAGTCTACAAAACCAGCAACTTTTACTGACATTTTGTACTTTTTTAGAGACAATGGGCAATATATTTTTCCTCCAAATAAGTTGTGATTCCTACTTGTACTCTATATTATTCAGAGACCCCAAATATACTGCAGCTGGTTCAAATTATTAGAATTTATTGGCCTATTTTGTTAATCGCTCTTTAAGACACTACTAAGGAATAGTTATCCATGTACTTCTAAGAAACTTTTAGTAAGGCATGTATAGACCAATAAAAACAAACCGTAAATGTTGAGGCCCCTTGAGACTAGTAACAGTGGAAATACTGCCACTCCTAGGGACAAAAAGAAAGAAATTGTATCACTATTACTAAAGTTCAGTAGAGGAGGGGCCACGCTGCAGGAGCTGTAATCACAGAATGGGTTAAGACCACTGCCAGAGGCACAGCCATAAAGCAAGGACAGAAGTGGAGGAGAAATACCCTGATTTCTCTCTCCTTCTGCATTTTTATAACTTGAAATGCTTCTAGCTGGCTGATTTTCAACTTCAACCTTGTTCGAAAGGGAATATAGGTGACCTATTCAGTGAGGATCAGCTGCTAGGGTACACAATAGGGTAAAGGAGAGTAGAGAATGAGTAGGGGTGAAGCAAAGTAAGAACAAACAGAACAATTCACTTCTCTCGGCCATTCAGAATCCATTGTTTCTATTTATAAAAACAAAGCCATACTTATGCTTATGGCTGATAGAAGAGAATCACAAGCTTTTGTCAGCCACCAGGTCATGAATGTCAATTGATTTCTATACTCACTTGGAATTAAAATTGAAAATTAGCCACCACCAAACATAGGTAGAAGTAAAAAAATGGGAAAATCAATTATCAAAAGATATGTAGAATTATTATAGTCCGTACTTTAGTAATTAGTCCAAAACCTGAGGGTGATTATTATACCTTTCTTCTACTACCAATTCTCTTTTCCCTTTACTAGTTGCCATAAATTAGGGTTTTTTACCTGCCAAGGTGATCTAAACTTTCCTTCTCAAGCCCAATATGTATTCTTGCTTTTACTGAGGAATTTTGTTTGTTTGTTTAATTTTTATTTTTACATGGAACTTATATGAGCCACTTCAATGAATTCCCTAATTACCAAACAGTACTTCCTACATTTCATAGGAACACATCATTATCCATATGTATTAGAGAACAATTTTCCATAGACCTTTCAAGTTTCTCCAAGTCCTCTGAGCAGAGGCAGTAAATGCCCTTTTGTTATGGCTCTCTGTTCAACAATGTTAATACAGTGAGCAGATGCAGAAGATTATAGATAGTTTCTCCCTCCAAACTAAATGGCAAGTTTAGTTACTGTCATGGATAATAAAATAATGTCTCCCTCCAGGGAAATGGTCAGGCAAATTTGATTGAAGCATGTTATAAAAAATGTGGGTTCTTTAACTCTGATTTCCTCAGTTGCCATGCAAAACCACTGCATGAAGAACATCCTCTTGGGTACCACTGTTTTGTAACCCAGGGTCTCAAATCATGTCTCTATTAAAATTTGATTACAGCATGTTATAAAAAATGT
This sequence comes from Galeopterus variegatus, assembly GCF_000696425.1. Classification (NCBI taxonomy): domain Eukaryota; kingdom Metazoa; phylum Chordata; class Mammalia; order Dermoptera; family Cynocephalidae; genus Galeopterus; species Galeopterus variegatus. The sequence continues at coordinate 31,961 of NW_007738575.1, read as the reverse complement.
GGGTTCTTTAACTCTGATTTCCTCAGTTGCCATGCAAAACCACTGCGTGAAGAACATCCTCTTGGGTACCACTGTTTTGTAACCCAGGGTCTCAAATCATGTCTCTATTATTTACATCTCCTGAGTTTCAGTCTTGTGCATCTAGTTGTTTGTTGTATATTTTTCTTTATGTATCCAATTGGAATCATACCTATCTTGTCTCAAAAGTGCAGTCTCCATCTTCCTACCAGATATGTTGCTCATCCTAATTTGTCTGTTAGTGAATAATATAATCACATGATCAAATTGGAATCATATAATCACGTGATCAAGTCAACCACATGACGTTAGTGTCATCCTATTTTTTTTTTTTACTTATTATATTCAATTGTTCTCCTCCTTTCCTACCCATATACAATGCTAATTCTAGTTCCAAAGTACTTCTTGAGTTTATCCCTTTCCAACCATCAATATTAAAAGTTGCCTACTTTATGTCTTTAAAATCTCTGGATTTTTGCTATCACCCCTTCCCCTTTCTCCAGTACTGACACCCTCAGCTCTATTCTCCCCAACTTTGTCAGACTGATTACTCTTCTGCTTCCTCCTTGGCAGTTGTGAGGTTTTCTGCTTGCTCACCATGGAATGCTATGCTGTTCCATTATTTGTGTTGATTTTTTGCTCCCAAACCCCTTGATCTATTCTACATTTTTCAAGATTCCCTTCTTGTATCATCTCACAGTTAAGTTTCCACAGACTTCGCAGATTAAGTAATTTTCCACTACTGTGAACAAGTAAAATATCCCTCTCTTCACATTTTATTGAAATTAAATGTTTAACTAGTTTCTACTCTTCACTAGATTATGAACCATTTATGATTAAGGAACATGTCTTTTTACATATTCCCAGTTCTTACCATTTCACCCCCCCAATGTAAAGCAATATTTGTTTTGTTAATCATTATATCTAAACTTAAAACAAATTTATGATCAAATGAGCCAAGCTATCATTTTCAGGATTTTAAGATACTAAAAACCATCTAAGATCTAATTTCCAAGAAGATCCATAGATTATACAAGACTAATTTTTCTAGCTCCAAATCCAGATAGCATATATTACCTACACACAGGCAAACAAAATAGCCCTAAAACAGTATCAGTTTAGTGCTTTGAAAAATATCAAATTTTTTATTGTTAATGTGAAATAATGAAATAGTGACTTACAGTTTTTACACATTATAAAATATGTGTTGGATCTATTTAAGAATGGCTTCATTATTAAATATTACATATCTAACTAGATACATTAAGAAAGATAGCTAATTTTACATTTTTATATCTCATTTATCATTTTTGAAAATATTGAAACCTGTTATAAAATATTGCTTGACTAATTGCCAATTACAGAAATAGGCTTGTTAGCACAGATCTTGAAATCATAATGACTTTTATTAATATAGATGTACACCTATGTGTGGAAAGTTATATTTTGAAGACAGAAAGACTATTTGTGATTATTTATTTTAAGAAAGATCCCCTAAGATTATTTGAGCCAATGCAAAGTAAAAATAAATGAATTTACTGAATTATAATGCAATATATTGGGTAGAGGATTAATTGCACTTTACAAAATTATTTTGTAATATTTTCTCTAGAGATATGATGTGTAAATATGTGCAGTTTCCTACTTTGTAGGATTAGGGATTATATTTAAGTATTTGTCATTTGCCCCCATCTAATATGCGTGCACTGCTTTAAGCAAAACTGAGATATGCAAATTGAGCTTTCTGCATGAAAGATAAACCAGAAAGGTATTTTTACAATAACTACCCTTAAAAACCTGTTTTATAACTTATTTTAATATAATTTGATTGGCATAAGTTGAATGTCAAAATATTGTTTAGATTTAACAATTCATGACTTTTGGTAAAATGAATCATTGTGATAGATAATGCATTGCTTGATTCCTTTTCTTTCTTTTTTTTTTTTTAATTTCTGGTTCATTCAATAATATCTCAAGTAAAAACAAGGAAACCGTTGATTTTGAGAAACAAGGGTTTCCCTTGTTCTCACGTCCTCCACCACTCACATTCAAGGTTTCTAAGCTGTGGTGCATAATTGATTTATTTTTATTTTCATATTAATTCAAGGCCTAGAAACTTTATATACTCATAAGAGTTTGAATCTTCTGTCCTCATTTTGACTGACCGATACTTGTCATCCACATTTGTATCTAGTTCTGGGTTCCCTCCTGTAACATATTTCAAATATTCTTTGAACAAACATTTCAGAACTCTGCACATTTGACAATGTTCAGATCTTCTGCTTGGCAGGTGTTCTCAGTCTAGACATACCCTTCAAAAATTAGGATGTTCCTATAACCTACAGGAATGATTTTTCCAGCTGTCAGCCTCTTAAAAACCTTAAACTACTACATTCTCCAGTGGATCTTACTTGACTGTCATATGTTTGATTGTAATTTTATTTTAAGTAATATTATAAACCTCCCCTTCTTCTAGCCCTAGATTGTATAAATATATATATACCACTATATGCACTGTAACCACTTATTAGCTTTAAAAAATAGAAACAATTTTTATAAAATTATCTACCAGGTTTTTTCTCATTAGAATCTGGCATATGCTACCCTAATAGAAACAGGATGAGAACAAAGAAAAAAGGTCTGTATAGGTCGGAAAACAAAACAGAATAAAATCTCACAGGAGACTGACATCCAGCTAACAAGTCCCTCCAGTCTGTAAATACCCCTGTCTTTGGGGTTGCTGATTAAGAATCAGTAAAACTGTGTTCAGTCACTATGCCTTCTAACAAAATTGTTTTGAGCAAGGCACCCAAAGGAGCTGGGGGAACAATAAGGTTATTCTCAAAACAAGGTTGACTATAAAACCTGAAAGTGAAGTCGAAACTCTCTGAGTTAACACTGGAAAAAAAAAAATCTTTCCACAGTATCTGTATATATGTATATACCTGGATAGTTGCCATTATCCTGTCAGCTCCTGAAGACTCTTACTTTTTGTTTTTGTTTACTCCTCTGAGCTTGTATCCAGGCAAATTACAGCAATATAAAGCTAATGCATGTGCTTGACTATAACCAGTTCCATTTACTCTGCTTCAAATATCATCCAGGTGAATGTCTTTTTTCTGTGTCTATTAAAATCTGCTCTTGGGAAGATTTGCAATAGTCAGTCTCTCCCTTGTTTCTCTCTCACTCTTTTGCTCTCTTGTGCTCTCTCTCTCTCCTCTCTACTATAGAGATTTACAAATGCACACTGCGCGCGCGTGCACACACACACACACACACACACTCATTCACATTTGGAAATTCAAATGCATTGGAAGAAGTGTTCTCTCTCACTCTTTTGCTCTCTTGTGCTCTCTCTCTCTCCTCTCTACTATAGAGATTTACAAATGCACACTGCGCGCGCGCGCACGCGCGCGCACACACACACACACACACACACACTCATTCACATTTGGAAATTCAAATGCATTGGAAGAAGTGGCTATCAAACATACTGTTAATTATCCACCCACCAACATAAAGCCACCTACTAGCCATTAAAGATGAAGAAATACACCTTCAGGTGATTTATTTGAAATGATTTTGTTGGATGGT
>NW_007738575.1:25916-27281 GCF_000696425.1 Galeopterus variegatus | reverse complement strand
GATGTGCAATATAAATTGTTCCTTTATTTCATTGCTCTAAGCTATTACCTCTGCTTGAATCTATTAGCCACATCCCCTAAATTATGTGCTCAAATGAGCCATGGTATTTAATATTGCAGTTTGTACTCTCTCATATTCCTGACATTCTTAATCCTGCTTAACATTTTCCTGGGATAGTAACACTGTTATCTTCCTTTATATCACATAAGTTACTAATTATCATCTTTAGGTTTTTATTTATCTGCCCATCCAAAATATAAGTTTCATATTCACTGATGTATCCCAAGTTTCTAGAACAGTGGCTAGCACATAAAATATGCTCCTATTTGCTAAATGAATGTAAAATTTCTGAATTCTGGATTAAGATGTTCTACTACCAAAATGTAAACAATTCACCTTTGACTTAAAATCTATATTAGTTTTATATTGCTTCATAACAAATTACCATAAATCTATTGGTTAGAGCAATACCCATGTTAGAGCTCAGCATAGCTAGGTCCTCTGAGCAGAGCTTAGTTAGGCCCATTAGTCAGGAACTCACAGGGTGAACTGAGCTCTCCTTTGGAGGCTTGACTAGAGAAGAATATGCTTCTACGCTCATTCAGAATGGTGGCAGAGTTAATGTCCCTGAAGCTGTATGATTGAGGGCTCCCACTTCTTGATGATTCTCCTATTCTGGAGGCCACTCATAGTCACTCACCAGATGGCCTTTTCCATAGGCAGTTCATAGAATGGTAGTTTGCCTCTTTAGGGTCAGCAAAAAGAAACTCTCTGCCTTCGGGAAGGACCCAATCCTTCTTTAAAGTGCCTTCCTTTATGGAGTCAGGACTTCTCCAAATAACATTCTTTTTGGCTAACTCAAAATTAACTGATATGGGATCTATGTGTATGCACAAGCCCTTTACATTGTCATANGATATGAGTAACATCCCATCATGTTTGCCATATTATCTTTACCAGAAGCCAGTCACAGGTCTTTTGACCACTCCGGGGTGGGAGGTGGGAATTAAACAAAACCATGGACACTAGGAGGAAGGAAATCATTGGTAGGTCACCCTAGGTTCTGTCAGACATGCAAACTAATAGGCTAATTGGTTCTTATAAACTGGTTGCAAGTTAAGCCATTTGTTCTATGTTAAAAAATTAATATTTTTAGGCACAACGCTATAATTTGAGTTATGTAGTTCAAAATCCTAGTTTTCCCCTCATACACACATAGACACACAGATACATAGGCACACACACATGTGCAAACAAAAAACTAAGTAAAACAAAATAAAATTCAACGTGTGTATGCATTTGGTGCAAAAACAAACAGGTGTGTTCTTTAATTCAATTTCTCTGATTACTAATATATTTAGGCAT
>NW_007738575.1:20950-25616 GCF_000696425.1 Galeopterus variegatus | reverse complement strand
GCAAAAACAAACAGGTGTGTTCTTTAATTCAATTTCTCTGATTACTAATATATTTAGGCATCTCTACCTATGTTTATTAGTGGTAACTGCTTCCTTTTTATGTCTTTTTTTTGTGAAATTTTTTACTTTATCTACTCTTTTTTGTGTCTACTGTTTATACTAGATTTCTGTAGGTTGTATTTAACAAAAATCTCCTTGAATTTTGAAGTTATTTCATTTTATTAAGACTTTTTTTTTTTTGCTTTCAGTGTGGTCAAATTTATTAATTTTCTTGATTGATTATTGCATTTTGTGCCTTTTAAAAACATTTCATATCCTTAGTCTGAAATAATATTCCCTTCCTCATTTTAGTGTTTTAAAAATTTGTTTTGACACTCTTAAGTTTTCTGCATGTGATTTCTGTCTGTTTTGTAACTTAGAAGTCTATTACTTTATTGCACATTGACAAATGAGTTTTTGGGCTTCATGAGAGGTTCTTATTTTGCTAGTGATCTGCAATGATACCTATGTCATATATCAAAGTATCATATATTTTGAGGGCCACATCTGGGCTCTTTAAATATTGTATTTCTCTCTTTTGCTATCTCAGCACCATGTCATTTTTATTACTAAATCTTTGCAATAAGTTTTTATATATGCTGGGACAATTTTCCATCTTTATTTTTCCTCCTTCAGAATATCTTGGCTACACTTGGCACTTAGAATTAGATAGATAGATAGATAGATAGATAGATGTAATATATATATACACATTTTCAAGAGTAATGACAAAAATAACAACTTAAAACCCTGATGGTATTTTAATTGGAACTCTACTGACTCTAGGATAACCTTTAGTAAAGCTCTCTTCTTTCTAATATTGTCTTCCTTCATGTGGACATGAGATATTTCCACATTAATTAATATTTCCTTTATCATCTTTTAGGAAAGTTTTAGAATATGCTATGCACTGACCTTGCACATCTTTTTTTAGATTTTTTCCTATACCCATTATACAAGGGGACTTTGAAAAGTTTGTTGGAAAATGTAGTTGAAAAAAAGATAAAAATTTTAAAAATAAACTGTATTCTTCAACATAAGATCCATCTAGTTGAATGCATTTTTGTAAGCAATGACACTAGCCATATAGTCCTTCCCTGAAGAACTTTAGGGTCCTGAGAAATTAACCATGTCAATGCAGTCTTTTTATAGTATTAACTGAAGAAAAATGGGTGTCTTTTAAAGAATTTTTTAGAGGAGGAAACAAAAAGCACTCCGAAGTAGCCAAATCAGGACTTGTAAAGTGGATGTCTAGTGATTTTCCACCAAAATTCTCACAGAATTGCCCGTTTGATGAGAGAAATGAGCAAGAGCATTGTCATGATGGCGAAGGACTCTCAGGCAAAGCTTTCAGGAGATTTTTCTGTTGAAACTTTCGCTAACTTTCTCAAAACACTCTCATAATGAGCAGGTGTTATTTCTCTTTAGCTCTCCAGAAAGTCAACAAGCAACATGCCTTGAGCATCCCCAAAAAGCTGTTGCCATGACCTTTGCTCTTGACCATTATACTTTTGCTTTGACTGGACCACTTTTACCTCTTGGTAGCCTTGGCTTTGATATGCTTTGTGTTCAGGACTACACTGGTAAAGCCAAGGTTCATTTCCTATTGCAATTCCTCAAAGAAATGCTTCAGGATCATAATCTCACTTGCTTAAAATTTCCACTGAAGGCTCTGATCTGGCCTGCAGCTAATCTGCACACAACTGTGTGGGCACCCATTGAGCAGAAAGTTTGTTCAACTTTAATTAAGTTTTTAGTGAAAATTGTGTAAGCGGAACCAATTGAGATGTCTATGGTATTGTCTATTGTTTTGCTGTTAATCATAAGTCTCTTCAGTTAGAGTATGAAAAGATTAACTCTATCCTTGCAAATCGATGTGGTCTGCTGTTGGGAGCTTCATCTTCAATATTATCTCATCCTTTCTTGAAACAAGTTATCTGTTTGTAAACTGCTGATTGGGGGGGGGGGCATTGTCCCCATAAACTTTTCATAAAGCATCAATGATTTCACTATTCTTTCCTCCAAGCTTCATCATAAACTTGATATTTATTCTTGCTTCAATTTTAGTAGAATTCCTGTTGCTCTGATAGGGGATCCTTTCAAAGTGATGTCTTATCCTTCTTAGTGCCTCAAACTAGATCCTGTTCCACACATGTAATAACAAGTTAGTACAACTTTATTTTGGTGCAATTTTTTCTTGAAATACATGCATGGTTTGTTTATAGTGTTCATTTTCAATGAACTTTTTGAAGACCCAAACTGTATTTTGTTGCTGTCGTAAATGATATACTTTTGAGTTATTTATTTCTGGTTTATAATCTGAAGTAAAACTGCTATAGTTTGATATATCCGGCCCTCTTGTTAAACTTATAGAAAGGTTTGTTGAAATTTCCTTTTATAGATATTCTTTTAAAGGCTAAAAAATTTATGTAATTTAATTATTAATAGATTGTAAATTGATTAGATATTGAATTTATTGCATCCAAGATGGGAGAGCATCTAAAAAATCATTTAAGTAATGAAAATATCCTTTACTTCCAACAGTAAAAATATCTTTCTGTTGTTTATAGGCCATCCAATCTATGTATTTTGTTAATGCTGTCTGTTATAGTGGCCTGGACTAAGATGAAGGGCATGCTGTGAAGCTAACTACCAGAGTGGGTTATTAAAGCTTCATCTTGCTGGAAACTAGTAAGAAACAGTGCAAAACACCCATCAGAATTATCCCTCCTGAGAAGTGTGTGTGTGGGGGCGGGGGGGGAGAACTGGTATTTTAAACAGTAAAAGTCAATAGTAGAAGGCTGTGCCCTATGGGGAGTGAAGAGTATTTTTACCCCAGCACTTTCTTGAGCAGAATTTCCTTCTGTGGTCCTAGAAAAAGCTGTTCATCAAAAGTTGTATGTGCTAGCTGCCTTGGGTTGAATGTCCTCCCAAATCTTAATCCACAATGTAAATGTTGAGAGTGGGAAATCCTATCATGGTAATTGAAAGGTGGGGCTGTGAAGAGGTGATTAGATTGCAGGACTATTCTGTAGTGAATGAATTAAAAGTGGTGGTCATAGGTGTGATTCTGAGGGCTTTAAAAGGAGAGTGAATGAGGCGATCTCTTTCTGCTCCACCATTTTCCCATTGTGATACTCTGTCATCACTGCTGCCACCACCAAGGTCCTAAACAGATGTGTTCTCTGGACTTTGGACTTCCCAGACTCTGAAGCTATAAGCAGTATTTTTTTAAAATAAATTATCCAGTTCCAGGTATTTTGTTATAAGTATCAGAAACAACCTAATACACTAGCAGCTCAAAATTAGCTGAAACGCATTAAAATGATAAGGTTTGAGCAACAAAAAGAGGCACTGACTAGATGAATTACATCGACTGCTCTTCATTGATGTGAGAACTTTTAATTGCTTCAAAAATAATTTTTACTCTTGAAATTATTCAAAGCAAATATGCATAGGTAGCTCCGAAGGGCAATTATCCAGACCAATAGTAAATTCTGGGGATTTAAAGTTCTACAATGACTTCTTCCATATTCTTTTGTTTATGTAAGCTGATTCATGACAATAAGGCTATGCATCATATCTGACTTTGTGATATTGATTAAGTAGTTCTACCATTATCTTTCAATCATTTCTATAGTAATTTTTAAAAGACAATAAATTTTATGGTTGAAAATTTTACCGTAAATGCAGGAATTGCTACTAAGAATGGTCTAGCATTTCCTAAATTGAAAACAAGAATTAAAAATTAAAATAAAAAAAGAGAGAAAGAAAAGAAGAGAGACAGAAAACTGATGGCTTGAAAATTATGCACCCTATGATATCGGCATTTTTACAAAACCACTTTATTTTATACATCTATGATTTTGTGAATGCTCACCCTATGTCGGGGATGACTTTTCTGATGGCCAATCTGATATATCCTTTTCTATTTTCTTTTTTCCAACATGACGTCATATGAGGTGTTGGGCATTGGATTTACTAATTAAAAAAAAGACTAAGTAAGTATAACAAAACATAAACTAAATTAAAACAAAATTGTGTTCTTTTTTCCAACATGACGTCATATGAGGTGTTGGGCATTGGATTTACTAATTAAAAAAAAAGACTAAGTAAGTATAACAAAACATAAACTAAATTAAAACAAAATTGTATATAAGTTTGATAGCTTGTGAGATGTGAGATTAATCAACCAAAGAAGATTTTCTTTGGGACTAAAGTAAAATTTTAAAGGGAAATAGCTTAGATTTTTTTTTTTTTTTTTAAGAAATTAACTTGAGTTGTTGTGGTCTTGTTTTGTGAATTGTCAATATTTTTTTTTTGTTGCTTGTGTGTGTATGTGTGTGTGTTTCAGTAAACTTCCTAATCATTAGAGGCTCTGTTTATATTTAATTTCTAACTATGTGGACTGATTGAAAGGAGAGAGTAGGAATTGGTGGAAAAGATGAATGTTGTCACCTCTCTCATATAACTTGTTTTACAAATAGCGATGAGCAATATCAATACATTTTAGAAGTTCGTGGTAATTTCTGTAGCAATAAGTGAGTATGGGAAGATGTGACATTGCATTTGCTGCTTTCATTAAAAACTGACCAATAAGTTAAGCTTTGTTCCACATACCATGATT
>NW_007738575.1:18773-20815 GCF_000696425.1 Galeopterus variegatus | reverse complement strand
CATTTGCTGCTTTCATTAAAAACTGACCAATAAGTTAAGCTTTGTTCCACATACCATGATTTACCTCTAACTTGTAGAGGGCTAGCAATGGAGAAGAATGCACACATTTTAGCCCTATTCTCTTGCTAGAAGAAATTTCACTCCAACAATGAGAATAGATTCCTAATTAAGGATGTTATTAATGGAATTAAATCTCCTGTCATAGCCTATCTTTTTAGGCAGCTTAATTGGCATGGTATATATACCAGATTGCTACATGGCTGTAAATTAAGAATGCATATTTGTCATGCATTACTTAGATTGTTTTGTAATTAATGACGTCTGAGTCAACAAAGCTTGCTTGAATTAAAGAATCAATTTAATCTGGTTTTATTCAAACAATACAAATCGACTGTTTTCATGTGCCTAGCACTCTGCTAGATACTCTGAATGAAGCACTGCCGCTTAAACTTCTGTCCCTGTTCTCCAGCAAACTACAATTCATTTGGTGACAACAAAACATCAATATATAAAACAATTTGAGTTGACCAAGGAGCTGCTTTTAATCAGCCTAACACAGTTGCTGGAAGCATCTACTGAATTAGTTTTGTTCAGTCACAAGTTCAATCCCAAACTTAACATCATTGCCCTTGCTGATGTGGCTCTGAGCCAGGGTAAGCAAGAGGCTAACAAAATTTGTCCAATTTACTCTAAGCAATTTGATTTAACTGGCAGTTGTTACCTTTGTGTCCCATCTCCTGACAGGCAGATTTAGAGCCTTGCTATATCCAGTCAGGCTGCATGCCAGGGTGTCAGGACCTAACTGTAACTTCCCTTGCTCTCCCTCCTGTAATCTCTATCAACAGCAAACAGATTAACATTTCACAGTTAAAGCATAGGGCAGTGGCTTAAACTCCAAGTACTGTTGTGTGTGTAGAAGACGCTTCTCACGCATTTGAGTAATAAACTAAAAGACGTTGCTTGTGCCCCAAACCTGGCAGAACGTAACAGATTTCTCATTGAATTCAAGAGCATGTACACAATTTATAAATTGAAATGATATGTAATTTTAAATGGGTGATATGCATGCTTAAATGCAAAAATCTAAATCTCAAATCACCAATTGTGATGGCTCTGAAGTGGATTATGTTTGTTCGGAAGGCATTTGGCTACCAATTGCAAGCATGAAAATATACTTGAGAATGTTCACATGAAATAGCTGGTTATTCTTTTGCCTAGCTGTGTAGTATTAATTTATATTTGTGTTTGCAATAAGGTGGGGATGTTTTGCTGTATAGAAAATGCATGTATCTTTTTAAAGGGGTATCTCTATTCCACATGCATAACTCACTGATAAAGATGATAAACCAATACATGTTCTGTGAAACCATTTTTCTTTCCTAAAATTAGAATTGGCTTTCTCACTTCATCTGACTATTATAAGAATTTAGGTCATAAAGATCTATGGACCAGGGACATAGTTACTGAATATGAAATTGCTGAGTAAATCACTGAGTAAAGATTTTTGTAACTGTATTCTCAACAGATTTTATATCATGAACTTTAAAAGCCTACTGTTCTAATTCATTACCTCTTTTCTGACTTTCCTGAATTTTTTCTGTCTCAGTCCAGAATTTATATAACTTAAAATTTTCCAATAAGATTGATTCAATAAATATGTAAGTACACACAATATTCTATTATAACTATAAAATAATTTCATATTAATATAAAAATCATTTCAGAAAGCAGTCCTTTGTGAGTGAGAATCATGGTCTGACTTTTAGTCATAATTTTTCTTATTAATTTTAACATATATATTTAATCACAATATTTCAAAGAATCTTCACACTGAATAGCAGTATATTAGTCTCCCAGGGCTGCTATAGAATGTTTACATTCTTTCAGCTGTAAGAATGAGGTATCCGGCCATAAAAAAGAATGAAATTCTACCATTCATAGCAACATACATGAACTTGGACATAATCATGTTAAGTGAAATCAGTCAGGCACAGAAAGAAAAATACCGTATATCCTTACTCATAAGTGCAAGATAAAAAAAA
>NW_007738575.1:0-18602 GCF_000696425.1 Galeopterus variegatus | reverse complement strand
TTCATATTAATATAAAAATCATTTCAGAAAGCAGTCCTTTGTGAGTGAGAATCATGGTCTGACTTTTAGTCATAGTTTTTCTTATTAATTTTAACATATATATTTAATCACAATATTTCAAAGAATCTTCACACTGAATAGCAGTATATTAGTCTCCCAGGGCTGCTATAGAATGTTTACATTCTTTCAGCTGTAAGAATGAGGTATCCGGCCATAAAAAAGAATGAAATTCTACCATTCATAGCAACATACATGAACTTGGACATAATCATGTTAAGTGAAATCAGTCAGGCACAGAAAGAAAAATACCGTATATCCTTACTCATAAGTGCAAGATAAAAAAAAAAAAATAAATAAATAAAAAAGAAAGAAAGAAGCAACAATTACAATAATACGTTGAATTTTCTGAAAGAGAGAACAGAATTGTGGTTATTAGAGATGGGAAAGTGTGAAGGTGATGGGGCTAGCAAAATATTGGTTAATGGGCACAAAGAATGATTGCACTTTGTAATGATGAATATTCTAATTATCCTGATTAGAACATCACATATTGTACACAAGTACTGTCATTCAACTCTGTACCCCACAAATATGTATAATCAATTATGTTTCAATAATAATAAAAAAAGTGAGATAACTTTTTGAAGATTTGAACAGATATAGATTCCAACATTCATTGTAATAAGGACCACTAAGTTACAGGAGCCCTCCCTACTTCCTGGTTGACAATGAGAAAAAGTGTATAAAATCAATTGTAATTAGAGGAAAAACAACATGTGTTTTCACTATCTTAAACACGGAAGAAAAACAAGAGATGAGTTTTAAGAGTGTGTACCACACATCATAAGATCACATAAGGAAGATTTTGGATAATGAATTTGTTATGAAGTTTGATTGTAAACCTGATGAATTTCCCACTGACTTGGTTTACATTCATTAGAAAGGGATTAAATATTTGTGGATCTATGTTGCTTTGCCTGTCTTGCTTAATAATGGAAAAAACTAACTAGAGTAAGATGACTAATTATACATGATGAGAATGTGAAACCTGAAAAAGTAGTTACAAACCTAGGCCACAGTATCCCCTCAAGAAGAACAGTATACAGAAAAGAAAAAAGACTTGCACAACTTTCTTGAATTTTTCTCTTCATCTGGATTCCATTTGATATAAGGTTAATTTTGATGAAGGACCAGCTTTTCCTTTTCAGATGGAGTTGGATATATTTGGGTAGTTAACTACAAGCTTGTCCAAGGTGCTATAACTCTGGCTCCTCTACCAGTCTGATGGATGCAGGTGTAAAACTTTCTCAATGTAATCCCAGTTCCTGGTTCTACTTCAGGACCTGTAAATCCTTTTCAGAGGAGGTATTTTTAGGAAGAACAAAGTTAACTTGTTCTGGAATGCTGGACTGTGTCAGAACAATTTAAGGAATTCAGAAAAGGAATAGAGACTACAACAGTGCTGTCTCTTATAGCTCAGCATGTAAAATATGTAGAGAATACAGTGGCCTAAACCTTTTCATAATAACTTGCTCAATAATTATATATTTAGTGATTATCTCCCTAGCCCATAGAAGCTATAAACTAAATTTTAATGATAGTCAAATAAAGTGAGAAAACTAATTCTAATTTAGTTAAAGCTTTAACCATGGATTAGATCATACTAACATAGGAGAACCAGACTCAATGAAACTATTGGTATATTAGAAAAATAAAGAAATATTAATAAACTCCTATACATTGCTTATTGCTAAAATAACATGATTTAATTTCTTCTAAAATGACTTAAATAATTTAACATATACAAATAATAAAGAGTCAAAAACTTCAAATAAAGGAATATATAATAATGACTTTGAAGTTCTCAGCAAATTAAGGAATAAATATTATTTAATTTGGAAATTTGAGTTAAACACGTTTTTCTATATAGGCCCTTCATGAAAAGAAAAATGTGTAATCTCATTAATCAACTCATTTGAAGTAGGAAAATGGTTCATTAGAAATTTTTCTTGCTAAAAATCTCTTATTAATGAGAACAAATTGTGATCCCAATATTATTTTCTGTTATTAAAATAAATGCATTAATTTGTTTCTGCCTATAATCTCATTCAAAAATCTTAATTACAAGCAAAAGATCAGAATTTACTGTTGAAGACATCACATTTAGAATTAGGGAAATGGAGATTAGCATTTGGATAAATCATCTCCTATATGAATATTTATTCCTTCACTGCTCAGGACACAGAATAATATATTATTGGCAAATGAGCGGTATGCATAGTAACCTATATAAAAAGTTTGATGACAGTCTAAGGAAATAAAAAGAAGCATGTTGTCCAAATAACACATGCATGTACATTTTTGGAAGAAAATTCCTGATATATCTCTGAAAAACAGTAAAAAATAATAATAATAATAAAATAAAATAACCCAATTAAAAAATGGGCCAAGAAGATGAATAGGCATTTTTCTAAGGAAGACATACAAATGACCAACAGGCACTTAAAAAAATGCTCAATGTCGCTAGTCATCAGGGAAATGCAAATTAAAACCACACTGAGATATCATCTCACTCCAGTTAGACTGGCTATAATCAAAAAGACGGTGAATAACAAATGCTGGTGAGGGTGCAGAGAGAAGAGAAAGCTCCTACACTGTTGGTGGGACTGTAAATTAGTACAAGCACTGTGGAAAAGAGTATGGAGGTTTCTCAAACAACTACAAATAGATCATCCATATAATCCAGCAATTCCGCTTCTAGGTATATACCCAAAGGAATGGAAATCATCTTGTTGAAGGGATACATGCACTTCTGTGTTCACTGCAGCTCTATTTACAATAGCCAAGATATGGAACTAATCTATATGTCCATTGACAGATAACTGGAGAAGGAAAGTGTAGAATATATCCACCATGGAATTCTACTTTGCCATTAAAAAAGAATGAAATTCTGCCATTTGCAGCAACATAGATGAGCTTGGAGAAATTATGTTGAATGAAATAAACTAGGCACAGAGGGAAAAATACTGCATGTCCTCACTCATAAGCAGGAGCTAAGAGAGAAAGAAGGAAGGAAAGACCACAGTGGTGCATTGGACTTGCAGAGGGAGAGAACAGACCTAAGGCTGTGATGTGGGGTGGGCAGGGGGGAAGGGGATGGAGGGAGGTTGGGGATTAATTGGGTGAGGCCCATGGGGAATAATCTCAATTTGTGGTAATGTGCATGCTGATGGTATTGATCTTGTCATCACATCTTCAGCATATGTGATGATGGCCAGCTTCATACCCCATGAGTATCCATAACCAATAAAAAAAGAGAGAAAATAATGGTGCTAAAACATATCAAATGTAATATATGATGGTTGATTTCTCATCTGACAATTATTAAGAACTCCTCATTGCCAGGTGCTGTTCTAAATGTGTTTCAATACTCCTATATTGTTGAAAACAATTTTATTAAGCAAAATCATTAGCCTTACTTCACACATGAATTTATCGAGTAACGAAGACAGGAAGTAACTTGTCCAAGGTTACACAGGTAGAATGTGGAAGAACAAAGAAAGGGTGACAGAGGAGAGGAATGACAAAACACACTTGAGAAAGTACTGTGGATAGTAGGGAGAAGAGGATTCTATTTTTTTTAGCTCTCTTACATATTCATGAAAAATAAGATCTACCGTATCTTGTAAATGTCTGTGTTTTAACATGTCCTTCATTTTTTAAATGAATCTGACCCACACAATCAACTGGAATAAGTGATAAGTAACATAAACATTTTATAGCAGTATCTTCTTCACATTTTCCATATACCAGACATCTTTTAGAAACTAAAGCAATCCTTTTCCTATTTACATATCTGTTCAAATATATTTTGTTTATAATCACATCAAATGGAAATATGAAAATTCTTAGTGTTATTTTTTATAAGGCATTATTTTTGAGGGGTTTAAGCCATTTTCTTCTACTGTTATTTAATCTTGAACATTCCTGTAAACAAAGCAGGTCTTCTGGTATTCATTTAAAAATGATAAATCACAAAATTAGAGAATGTAAGTGGCTTCGAAAAATCATGCAAAACAAAAACAATACAAACAATAACAGGGCTCAAATAAAAGATTCTTGATTTCATATTTAATCTAGAGTGTTACATTTGATTTTTCTGAGGGAAAAGTGTCTGCCTTTAGCTATGGTAGCTGATACAGTAATTGGTTTCAGTAGGCTGCATAAGCTTTTGGAGAAGTGCATATTACAAAAGAGGAAACACAAGGGGTAGTACAGGGGTGAATTGTAACAGAATTTGCAAAAACATTTATGGACACTGGACTAGATCATTTTCTCGGTGGAAAGGGGATTGAATTATGAGCTTAATAATGCTAAAATTATACATAGAAATAACAAAAATGTTCTAAACATTTCCCAAATATATTTAATTCTGAAAAGGTAACCCTTAATTTCTGATTATATACATGTAAATTTATAGCCTTGGCAAGACACAGTACCAGAAAATATACACACAGCCATGAAAACAAACACATACAGATGTGCATGACCTCTGGATGCTACAATATTACACAGAATAACACACAGAATATTATATGAAAATTAAGTCAGAATAGATGTATTATTGTTCTAGGACTGGGTCTTTAAATTTTCTAATATGCTTGTGCTTAAATAATTCACCAAGCAGCTTAAAACCCAAGATTATATCTCAGATCCAATAGATGTGAATCTCTCCTCTTCCATTTGTAATAAAGAACAAAGATTAAAGATTTCACTAATGAAAATGATTGAGATTAATCCAGAAAAGCTATGACAGACCTTGCCAATAAATAAGCCGGCTTTAAACACTGTTAATCTGATGAGGCTAGGGAAAGTTTAATTAAAATTCTGTCTCTCATTTACCTAGTATTCAACAATAAAATATCTACTAAAAGAGCTTTCTCTTTTAACATGATTCTTTCTCTTTTTTGGTGTTGACTGAAAAAAAAATTGTTTGAATAAACAAAATATCCCATCACTTCATTTTTTTAAGTAGTTGGTAGGAATCACAGCTGTTTATTACTAATAAAGACAAGTGCCTGCTCAGTGACTTTGTTGGGGCTCTTTTTTGAAATTGTAAATAACATAATGTGAGAATTCTATACATGTTCTATTGAATGATAATAGGTATTTTAAAGGCTGTAAAATTTAGAGCAACAACATGGTCTCCTCCATACTCAAATCAACATGGCAGGTAGGTGGCAGGTAGTAAGTTAAAGTAAAAAATAAAGTGGTTACTGTTATTATATTCAAATTGTCTTCACATTGTTACCCTAGTTGGAAAGATGAGAAACAAATATTTTGTAACTAATCCAACCTTACAAAGATAGTCAATTCTAGTTAAAAGAACAAAACCCAGGTTTTGATTGGCTAAACTATCTAGCTGCTAATAACTACGCTGTCTACTAAACTATTAACAATTTATTTTAATATCATACAATATGCACAGGATCTTACAAATAAACACTGTAGATTCATGGTAACACTTTCCAAAGTCGGAAATTACTGAAATCTTCTAGAAAAAAAAATATGTAAACTTAGTATTGTTGCTGTTTTAGGGACATAATATATTTTATTTTGCTGAATTTGGCATCTCAGATATGACACATTCTACAATAAATAAAATGCCTAACACTAATCACAAATCTACTGGAGCACTTTGAAAAGTCAAGCAAATGATACCAAGCAAACTTTTAATTTTTCTGATGGAAACTCTTCTGGCTGCTCATATACAATTCTTCATATTACAAATAACATCAATATCTCCATCCATTACATCTCTCTCTCTTACATCTTCAAAATGTTTATCTCCACCAGATCTTCTAAAACCAGCAAACTTCATTAAAAAGCAAAACTAATCAACAAACAATGATAAGTCTAACAAAAATGCTTCCTCAAATCTGCATTCTCTCTAATTTCTATGCCATCTCTCTCCTCCCTTTTTTAGCCAATCTTCTTGACACAGTAATAATGTAAATCCATTTCTTTATTTCTCTTTCTATTCTCTTTATTTTTCTGCCTTTCATCCTTAATTCACTACAGACTGGCCTCTTTCTCTACCATCTCATTGAAATTCTGCTGTCAAGAGTCACCGACATCCTCCTGATCGATGAATAGGTCGACATTTTAAATTACTGTACTTTATTTCAAGTGCCATAGCTGACTCTTCATGGTGTGTGATTTGTGGCTACCATGGCAGACGTAGAACTACGTTGGCCGTTTTCTTCTAGCCTGGTTCTTACTTCTCAGTCTCTTCTCGGCTCTTTATTTGCCTTTGTCCATTGTTTACATTGTTGATATTCTTTCCATTTCTTCTCATTCTGTACAGTTTTACTTGATAAACTCATTCATGCTTTTGGTTTTGACCACATCCATAGCAGCCTGCTCAACATAGTAATTTGGATAGTATGGAGATACCTCAAATTCCAGTGAACATTCACTGATTTCATTAATAGCACAATGCTAAAAACCCCATTGTCACTTCTTTCATCCATAATGTGTGCCAGGTTATGTGTATATGTGTGTGTGTGTGTGTGTGTGTGTGTGTGTATTGCCTTTTAATCTCCATAATTTTCCACTTAGTGGACTACCGTGAGTTTTAAATTTGATATGTCTGTCAAAAAAAAAATTTAATAGTGAAGGCCTCATATATGAGCTCAAAACATGAATGTCTATTAACATATAATATATATTAAATTAAAATATTAAATATGTTTTTAAAATATAAAATATAAAAGAATATACATTAAATTAAAATATCTTTAAAATATATTTCTCTTTCTTAACAATTCTTCAAATGAAGTTTTGATTTTCCTTTTGACTCCAGGAAAAGAGACCTTTTACTTTTAAGGTTTGTTTATTTGTTTGTCTGTTTTTTGTAATTGGTATTTGTCTTAATACACAACTAAACTACTATTATTGTGAGGAATTTATTGAAAACTTCTGTGCAATCTATATCTATGTATCTATACCTATCTAAGCTTCAATGACAGCTTGATTGGGAGGCTCATTTCCCATTTTCAAAGTATAGTATAAACCAATTATCTTTTGATCAAATTTAAATAAATTAGTCTACTAGCTTATGTCTAAACAATCTGCCAACAACTGAGAGGTGTGTTAGATTGTCATCTATTATTATTTTGTTTATGGCATTAATCCAAATATTTCAAAGAATGATCACAGTATGTCTTTTAAATTTTTTTTTTTTTTTTTCGTGTCCGGCAACGGATCGCAACCCTCAGTGTCGTGCCCGTACCGGACTGGGACCGGCAATGGGATCGCAACCCTCGGTGTTGCTCCCACACCTTGCTCAGCCAGTGAGCGGGAACCGGTCTGTATGTGGGATCCGAACCCTCGGTGGGAGCGCCACCGCGCTCCCAAGCGGCGCACCGTAGCAGTGCGCCACTGGGCCAGCCCATGTCTTTCAAAATATTTTTGAGATTAAACTTATATAGCATAAAATTAGCTAATTTAAAGTGAAAAATTCAATAGCATTTAGTACATTCACAATATCATGCGACTACCACTTCTAGTTCCAAAATGTTTTCATCACCACAAAAGGAAATGATATGCCCATTAAGTAGTCACTCTCCATTTCAGCCCCAGGGAACCACCAATCTGCTTTTTTTTCTCTATACCTTCACTTATCCTGAATGCTTCATATAAAAGAAATAATACAATATATGACCTTTTATGTGTGACTTTTTTTCACTTAGCATGACGTTTTTGAAGCTCATTTACATTGGAGCATGTATCAGTACTAATTAACATTTTTATGGCTGAATAACGTTTCATTGAAAGTATAGACCGCAGCTGATTCATCCATTCATTTACTGATGGACATGTGAGTTCTTTCCATCTTTTGGCTATTGTGAATAATGAACATATTTGTATATGTATTTGTGTGAGTTCATGTTTCCAATTACCTTAGATAGATTCCAAAGACTGGGAGTTATTCATTCACATGATAATTCTGTTTGTTTTGAGGGATTGCTAAACTGTTTTTCACAGCAGGTGAATCATTTTATATTCCCACCAGTGATGTACAAGGGTTCTAATTTCTCCACATTTTCACCAATAATTATTTCCTATTAAAAAAAATAAAAACAGAAAACAAAACAGAATAGCTTTCTTAGAGGATTGAAGTGGTATCACATTTACGGTTTTGTCCTAATGACTATTGCTGTTTTGTATCTTCTTGTGTGCTCATTATCAGTTTATATATCTTCCTTGGGTAAATGTCTATTAAAGTATCCTGCCCATTTTCAATTGTGTTGTTTGTCTTTTTTGTTGTTAAACTTAAAATTTATATGAAATCTCAATATTACAGTATTAGCAGATATATGATTTGTAAATATTTTCTTCTATTCGTAAGATTGTCTTTTCACCTTCCTGATAATGTTCTTTGATGTACAAAGGTTTAAATTTTGATGAATTCCAAATTACCTATATTTTTTACTGTACTGCTCTTTCTCTTGGTGCTATACCTAAAAATCCATTGCCATATCCAATATCATAAAGATTTACCCATTTTTTTTTTATGGTTTTAGCTCTTATATTTAGGTCTTCAATCCATTTCGAATCATATTTTTATATGGTGTGAAGTATGGGTTCAAGTTTATTATTTTGTTTGTGCATATCTAGCTGTTCCCGAACCAGTTATTGAAGAGACTATTCTTTCCTCAATTGAATGATTTTGGCACACTTGTTGAACAACAGTTGGCTATAGATTTACAAGTTTATTTCTGATCTCTGAATTCTATTTAATTGGTCTATATGTTTATCCTTATGCCACTACCATACCAGGACAATGCTCTATCAATTACCTCTGTAATCACCTCTACTTTTCTTCTCAAAGTTATGTTATCTTGTATGTCCAAAATTAAAATATTTTTGTGACAAATGACAACATCAATCTGGAATTTGAGGCTAGAAAGATCAAAGAACTTAGAGTATTTTCATGCCTTTAGACATTTGCTTTCTTTCTTTTATCTTATATCTTGAGAGCTAATAGATCACCATTTAAAATTTTACTGCAAACCAACTCAAGAGAAATAAAATTGCTAATAACTTTAATACCGAGGCTGGTGTTTCCCATTAAGTTTAAATTTTAGAAAAATAAGCAGATTTATGCTTTAAACTCTTCACTTGCTTTGCTAAAGCAAAACTCAAGTTAGTAATGCAGTATTTCATTTTGGCTTTTAGTATTTACAAATTTACTGGCAAATTTCAGTTTAAATATTGACCCTCCAGGATGGCCCATGAGGTTTAAGAAGAAAAGAAGAGATTTTTGAATAGTAGGAGATTCTCTAATTACTGGATAACTACCATTTATGCAAATTAGAGGGACATGAACGGTTAAAATAATAAGGCCATTAGTGAGCATCTTCTGTTGTGCTGAAACATGGTTCTTAAGGAATCAGCCACATGACTGGTGACTAAATAGAACTCAATGATTTTGTAACTATAGTTTTTTAATTTTATCTAAATAGCCATATATCCACTTTAACCAGACTTTTTTTTTTTTTTTTTTTTTTTTTTTTTACTCCATACTATCCTTCTTTGACAATGTTTAGGTAGATTGGTTATCCTCAGTTGTGAAAAGGATTTAAAATGCCTTCTGATTCATCAAAGACTATATACACTATGCTTATAGGTTTAAAGTATATCTTTGGACAAGGTGCATTGTATTGCCTCTGATTTCTTGAAATCAGTGACACATGGACAATATGTATGGCTTTATCATTATCCAGAAAATACATTAGTGTTCAATTTCCTACAGCCTAAATTTTGAATAAATAGATGTTGAATATGCATGTATTCAGAAAAAATGTTTTGTGCTGATGTGTTTTATTATAAAAATAATAATAAGTGATAGATTGTTACCTACTCCTATTCTCTCTGCTTCTCAGGTAATAGTGCATTTTCTTAGTGTTCCAAATATATTAGTTGCTGAATGAATCAATCTCAGCGAAAAGCACTGAGAGAAATCTATTTTCCCTTTTTCTGTTGTTCGTTATTATAATTATGTAAAACCCACAATGTTAGATACAATAAATATTTGGTGAATCTCTGAGTTGGGCACTATGGAGTTGTAAGCAGCACACTGCCTTGAGACAACCCGATTAATCTAAGCAGAGAGAATTCTCTGTTAAAATATACAATGTTTAAGAAACCAGTCTTCAAAAAGCTATTGATTTTTCTATGCCAATAGGATATTTACTTCTCAAATCATACAAAACATTTATTTATGAATTCTTAGCATTCCTAAAGATAATCTATTTTGAATTCCTCACTTTAGAGTTTAAGAAACAGAGTTGAGAAGTGGTGGAGTTATTTAATCATGTGCAAGTGCCAAGACTAGAATCTTTATCTCTTAACTCCCTGTCCAGTGGTTATTATAACAAACCATAGAAATAACATTTTATAATAAGGGAACATAAAATAGAGTGTAAATATTCACTGAATAAGCTTAAAAGTTGGAAAAATATAGCAGGAGAAATTTATGAGGCACTTAAAACATCCTTGTGTCCATTTAATCCATTTTAAAAGAATTTAAAAGGTAGAGGTTGCTTTCATTCCAAACTATTATTTTCCTTAACCATATTTTCAGGTTCCTGAATGTAAACATATTTCATGTCTTACTTACTTATCCTCCTTTTATGATGATACAAGGTTTACTAAGTATCAATTATGCCCAAAACCATAAATTCTAGTTTTTCTAAGATTTCTAAGGTGTGTGTCTTACTTACTTATCCTCCTTTTATGATGATACAAGGTTTACTAAGTATCAATTATGCCCCAAACCATAAATTCTAGTTTTTCTAAGATTTCTAAGGTGTGAATAGCCTGCCCATTTAAGAAATATACTCAGAGAGATTAAGAAACTGGTCCAATGTTATTCACCTTGTAAGTGATATAATCATGATATTACCTTTTGTCTAAAATTCATTCAGATAATACTACCTATATTTTAATATGCTATTCTTGGGCTCATGAGGCATCAGAGGAATGCAAGATTTATAAAACCAATAGACATATTTGTCTTTACTGTTGCACATTTAAGTTTTACAAATATTTGAGCAGGCCTAAGCCATTAGATATATTTTGTGGGTCAAACCTGCTTTTTTCACCTCAGTTAATGGCAACCCCATCTTTTCAGTTGCCCAGGCAAAAGCTTACACATGTCCTTAATTTGCTCTTTATCTCTTTATCTTCACCACCCACATCCCTTCTATCATGAAATACTCTTGCCACTGTCCTTAAAGTGCATTCAGTAGCTGACCACTTCTCATCTCGTCCAGTGCTATAAACAGTGATATCAGATACTGTCACCCCTTACTTGGAACATTCTAGCAGTCTCCAATTTCCCAATTGGTCTCATTCTTCAGAATTTGCTAAGCATTGAGTCTATTCCTAAAACAGCCAACAGAGTTATTCTTTTAAATGGTAAAGCATATCATATCTCTTCTCACTTCCATCATTCCAATAACTAGCCATCTCATTCAGAATAAAAAGTGAAAATCCTTAGCATTGCCTGCAAAGACTCATAAACTACATTCATCCCCCATACACACACACACGGACACTCAACACATTTCTGACTCTTTTTCCCCTTCTCCTAGAAGCCTCTGCCCAGTCACTATGACTTTCTTGTTTTTTCCTCAAATCAACTAGAAGCACACTTCTGTATCAGGACCTTTATACTTATTATTTCTTTTGCCTGAAACTCTTTCTTTTCAATTGGATGCATTGCTAGCTCCTTCATTTCCTTCAAGTCTCTAGAAATATCATTTTAGTGGAGATTTCTTTAAGCACCACATTTAACATTGAAATCAATTATTTAACTTGAACCTTCCAGAAAAATGCTCCATGAATTATCTACATTGAATGATCAACTCTTCTAAATTTCAATCCTTTGCAAAATGATGCACTTGCAAAATAAAATAGAAATAATTTCAAGGTAATGTAAAATTGCTATAAAAGTTTCTAAACACTTACTCTCACTTTCTGTACATATTCAGTACAGTAGTACCACATAGTTATGTAGAGGAGCATGCATCTCACAAACTTGTGCATGCACATTAGCTAGGGATCACGTGAAAGTACACATTCTATTTCAGTAGGTACGTGGTAAGGCCAAAAATTCTGAATTTCTAACAAGTTCCTAGATGATGCTGTTCCTTATTCATATTTAGAGTAGGAATGACTGGAAAGAAGTGCCTGAAGCAAAGATTAAAGTGCCAACATTTGATTTGGGAGCTCCGAGCCTAGAGAAATTTAAATGAGAATTAGAGGAAAGTGAAGGAAGCAAGGGAAAAAAAGAGAGGTGGTGAGATATGATTCTTTACTACATTCACTCCAAGGAGTTGAAAATGTCGACAAGTTGCTCTGAAGTGTATTCACAAGGCACCAGTTTTTTCATGAAGGGTTGAAATGATGGAGTTAACCTTGAGACAGAGAAAGGAGAAGGGATTATCTTCGAAGCCTGTCAATCTCCACACCATGAACAGCTGTCTCCTTCATGCTTTGGGGTATCATCATCTGGCCCCTCAGGGGCCTCTCAGAAATCTAGATTCTTTATCTCATGGTAGACTGTATCAGCCATGCCTAAAAGTGGAGGACATCACCTAAAGCAGGTAAGGTGCTGACCAAGAAAAAGAAAGCAGAAATGGTGTCGAAGAAGGCACAAAAGGTCATGCTCAGTACCCACACCAACAAATAAATTATTCATCCCTCTTCCAGTCTTTATGTTCCTCCATAATATGTATTACCATATGATGGGATATACATATTTGTTCTTTATTGTTCTCTTCCACTATTATAACATGCAGTGCTTGAGGGCAAAAACGGTCTGTTTTTTTTGTCCAGCCCCAGAACAATGCCTAATGTATAATGGTTGCTAAATAACTCTTTGACAAATAGATAAATGCACCAGTCAATAAAAAAGGATCCACATAAAAAAATTAAGTCCAAAATGAAACAGTTAAAATGGCTGTTCTTTAATCTTGATTACATAATTTTTTCCCTATGGCGAGGCATTTTAGTGTGCTAATTCTTCAAATCAGGGAGATACACAGAAACTGGCCTGATGAAAGCTTTGAGATTAGCATTTCATTAGCTATTGCAGTTTAACTAACCAAAGCCAAAAATTAGCTGGGTTTGTGTATAGGGTAATTTGCAACGAATTATTGAGATTTTAGAAAATAATGCCTCCCAGGCTAAAAGAAGTATAAAAATTTAATAGAAATGAACACATCTATTTTACTGAATTTTGATTATATTTTTCTGACTTAAAACAAATAATTTCAACCATTTTGAATACTGTTACTATACAATACTATTTTTAATGTTCTTTATTACAAATGGAAATATTTTTATTAATTTCAGATATAATTTAAAATCATACTATATAACTAGGTCTGCAAACCTTTTCCTAAGGGTGGATATAAGATGATCTTAAGGTATAGTGGTTTCCCCTCACCTGCCGGACCTCCAGCAGATGGCTGAAACTGTGGATAGTACCAAACCCTATTATTTACAGTCACGCACGGCATAATGTTTTGGTCAATAACAGACCTCATATACCTGAGTACATCAAAAAGTTTGTGGAAAAACAGAATTAAAAGATAGTGTGAACTTTTCATGAATGTTTTGAAGACCCCTCTTATGACGATGGTCCCATAAGATTATAATGGCTATACCATGTACCTTAGATGTATAGTAGGCTATACCAGCTAGGTTTGTGTAAGTACACTTTATGATATTCTGACAATGATGAAATCACTTAACAACACATTTCTCAGAATGTATCCCACTTAACTGCACTGTTTTTTTTTTCCTATAAACAAATACTCATGATAAAGTTTAATTTATAATTTAGGCACAGTAAGAGATTAACCACAATAAGTAATAATAACATAGAATAATTATAACAATGTGCCAGCATCACTACTCTTGTGCTTTGGGGCCATTGTTAAGTAAAATAAAAGTTACATAAAGACAAGCACTGCTATACCAGACAGTAGATCTTATAACCTAGACAGCTGCTAAGTGACTGATGGGCAGGTAGTGTCTACAGCGTAAATACACTGTACAAAGGGATATTTCATGACCTGGTAGGACTAAGTGAAATTTTATCACGCTACTCAGAATGGCATACAATTTAAAACTTAAGATTGTTTATTTATAGAATTTTTAATTTAATAGTTTTGGACTGTGTTTGACCATGGATAACTAAAACCATGAAAGGGAAACTGTAGATAAGAAGGGACTATTGTTATTTGGCACTTTAAAATGCCTTGTTTTTACATTATAAAATAGTATTTATTAGTGTATCTGATATTCTGGTTTTATAATAACATGTTTATGGATCTCCTTTTCATCTTGTTTAATAGGATATTTAATAGTTATTTCATTTGTACAATCTCTTTCCCAGCAGAAATAGTGAGAGAAAAGTCAATTTAATTTTGTTCTATGTTTTTAATTTTTATGCATATGTTTCCTTTTATCAAATTCAATATAGATTCATTTTTTTGACATTCAGAAGAAATGATAGAAATCATAGATATTATTTCCTCAGTTTATACTTGTGTTAGTAACAGAATGATTCATTCATTCATTCATCCAGTCATCATTTATTGAGTGATTACCATATAAATGTTACTGTATACATCACTTCTGGGCAGAATGAGAACATTTTATTCCTTTCCTCCTTACTTTACCTAAATAGGAGATCACTTGGCATTTAATAAGTACCATAATAAAGAAAGGTACAGTATTTAATACTGCAAAGTAATGGAACTGTTTCAAAAGTAAAAAATTTGTAATGAAAATTTCTCTAGCTTCATAAGGAACTTTCATAACACGTTGATCTGTTGTGTCTTTTTTTTGTTGCTAAGAGAAGGATAATTAAAAATAGCTGTTTATATTTTTGTGTCCTTTAATGTAGATCAAATTAAAAGTAATCTCACTTAAAATACAATTCAAAATATTAGCAGAAACCAAATACCCTGTATTATCTATCTGCTTATTTCAATAACCTTAGTTTTTGTGCCTCTTATACTTCATTTCAAATAAACTTAATATTTTTATGAATCCACTGCATCTCCTTGATTATTAGTTACACTTGTCTATGTTATGAGTCTATAATTGCCTTAGGTTTTATAATATACATCTTTAACTTATTACCATTTTTCTTTAAATAATATCATACCACTTCAGGTATAATATAAGAACCTGATATTTCTACTTCTCTTCTCCCAGCTTTTGTGCTATTTTTATTTTATTTTATTATTTTATTTTTTTCCTTTTTGTCTTTTTTCGTGACCGGCAACAGATCACAACCCTCAGTGTCGCGCCCGTACCGGACCGGGACCGGCAATGGGATCGCAATCCTTGGTGTTGTGCCCGCACCTCGCTCAGCCAGTGAGCAGCCGGTCTGTATATGGGATCCGAAACCTCGGCGGGAGCGCTGCCGCACTCCCAAGCGGCACACTGTAGCAGTGCGCTACCGGGCCAGCCCGACTATTTTTAAAAGAAGTCCTTCAAGAAGAAGAAAAATGTTTCTAGATAGAAATCTGAATCTGCACAAGAAAATAAAAAGTAATGGATATTGTAAATACGTGATGTGAGACTGTGAACATAACTGTCTACATCGTGAGCCCTTACTACTTGCTACGTTCTTGTGTGAAACTTGCTCACAAGTGTTATACAGTAACTAGAGGCAAGGTAGTTACAATAGATAAGAACAACTTGCTGACTATAATTAAGAAACTTAATAATTAAGTACTAATGTGGTGACACCTGGCCCTCGGCGGGAGCGCTGCCGCGCTCCCAAGCGGCACACTGTAGCAGTGCGCTACCGGGCCAGCCCGACTATTTTTAAAAGAAGTCCTTCAAGAAGAAGAAAAATGTTTCTAGATAGAAATCTGAATCTGCACAAGAAAATAAAAAGTAATGGATATTGTAAATACGTGATGTGAGACTGTGAACATAACTGTCTACATCGTGAGCCCTTACTACTTGCTACGTTCTTGTGTGAAACTTGCTCACAAGTGTTATACAGTAACTAGAGGCAAGGTAGTTACAATAGATAAGAACAACTTGCTGACTATAATTAAGAAACTTAATAATTAAGTACTAATGTGGTGACACCTGGTCTGCCCACCCACATCACTAGACCACCATATATAGCAACCATTGTCATAAGATATTTAGAGTTCAGAGCATCAGCTTGTTTTTTAGTTAGTAACATTTATATAGCTTATTCCATTGTTTTGTGTGAACTGCCTATATAAAATTGGGCTCAACCTGGAGGCAGTGCAGGGTAATTTTCTGTACACCTCTGGATTGTTACTTGACCAATTCATCATCCCGCATGTAAGTTACCCTTTAATAAATTTTTTTGCTTTGCAACATGGAATTGTCTGCTTTATTTTTCGGTCAAGATAACTTCTCAATTTGGAGGGTATTATACTTTTTTCTCATCCTTAGTCATGTGGGTAACTTCAAAATATATTTTTATTATTTAAAAATATTTTTAAAGGTAATTGTTTAATGCAGACTAGTAATCTTGTTGTTCCACTCTTACTCACTTTACTTTGCATGCATGTTGGCCTACATTCAGTTGTGTCAACATTAAGAATGGTCCTACCTTGGGCTTAACTAGACTGTTTTTTTCTGCCTGGAGATTTAGTATCCACACCCTGTAGACATGCACTCACTCACATTTGTTCTTACTAAACTTAAAAAAAAAAAAAATCTTCATAGAGTATCAGTTTAACTTTTATCTCCCCAAAATATCTTCCCAACTCACCTCGTTCGACCCCACTCTCATGCAGTAATCTTTGCTTCCACAGTTTCCTCAGCCCCCTTTACACAATTTGTAATTTTATATTTGACTTGACACATTTTAAAATGTGTTCCTCTATTAGTTCTATAAGTCCCATGAGAGTAGAAAACATCGTTATTTTGTTTGCCATATTTCCAGAATCTAAACAGTGTGTGTAATTTATTTAATGAGTAATTGTGGAATATGCACAGGACACACTTAGAAAGAATTTTCTTATCAGTTGATTTTCCTATTAAGACAGTCTCACAAAAGTCCCAGAAAATAATGTTTCAACCTACTCTACATAACACAATGAATCATGTGAAGTTATTCAGATTGTCTTTACTTTGTTTTGTGTTCTATCTACAAAATAAGCATTATAAAATAGGACTATATATTTTATTTTTAACATGATTTCAAAACCTAGACAAAAGTTACCATATCATTTTTTTTTTAAACTCCCTTGAGCTTCTTTGAAGTGACCCTGTCAACATCTCTCAGTGTTTGAGAACTTAAAGTTGTTTCTTAGACTGTTACCACAGGAAGTGCCACAGGGATTTATACTGGCACTTCTTTAAAAGAAAATATACAGAACATTTTTAAAAATAAGGAGTACCTTGGAGAAATTCAAATCACTATGTCACTTGCACTGAAAAGGCTATGCGCTGAGATGTCATTATACTTATTTTTAGGGCTAATAATGGGTAAGGTTTGACAATGAACTGACCAGTTAGCCTCCACAAGGGGATGTCAATGGACATCACAACCACATAGTCACTAGTCAATATGGTTTTTTAGTCAGTGGTTGCAGATGTTTGTATGCATACAGCATAAAACCTGCTGCACAGAAAAAGCTCAAGAGAATGTTTATTAAGATATATAACAAAAAAAGGCAATTCGTAAATCAATTTTTTGTAAATAAATTGCATTTCTACAGTAATTATTTTTACTTGCATATGTTTTAAGTATAGGCTTCTTACACAAAATTGCACACCTATACACATATCCATACATTCGTTTAATTTATATTTAATAAAGCCATTAGCTTTGGAATTTTTTAAAAAAAACTATTTATATATATATATATATATATATATATATCAATGGGATTGTTTGAGTTTAATTATCTGGCACCCAAATTAGCATATATTTAGAGACATTTTCAATGATGCTGTGGCCCCTGTAAAAAAAATGAGAAAAATTTGAATCCTTTTTGTTGGCCCCACAATTGTTGTTATAATCTTTTTACATGCAAAGTTTCTTCAAGCTAGATACTATCGCTATTTGAGAACAATATTTTTTATCACCTAGATAATTCTGTGAAAAAAATTTCTACCGAAAAAAGAACTTAATCTAAATTAGTGTGTAAATTATTACTTTGGTAAGATGTCTTATTCTGGAAAATATATTTTGTTGGGTTTTTTTTTTTACTTTTTATTTTGTCAATATACAATGTAGTTGATTATTATGTCCCATCACCAAAACCTCCCTCCCTCCTCCCTCTCCCCACTCCCACCCAAGCATGTCCTTTCCATTTGCTTGTTGTAAGAACTTCAAAAAAATTGTAGTTGTTATATCTTCCTCTCTGCCCCCCCCCCCGGTTTTTTTGTTTGTTTGTTTGTTTGTTTGTTTTTGTGTGTGTGTGTATGTATGTGAGTGAATTAATTTATTTATTTTTAGCTCCCACAAATAAGTGAGAACATGTGGTATTTCTTTTTCTCTGCCTGAATCG
>NW_007738574.1:42387-42977 GCF_000696425.1 Galeopterus variegatus | reverse complement strand
ATTTTCTTCACTCAACGAGCAGAGTAAGAGACAACTGCATTGACGCCATGATGGAACTCGGAAACCGTATTTTAAATACCCATACGACCATCCTGTTTTTACTTTCAGTGCAGTATTCAATAGCTTACATAAGATGTTCAATACTTTATCATAAAATAGGCTTTGTGTTAGACAGTTTTGCCCAACTGTAGGCTAATGGAAGTATTCTGTGCAAGGCTAAGTTAGGCTAGGCTAAGCTAGGATGTTGGGTAAGTTAGGTGTACGAAATGCATTTTGACTTACAATATTTTTGACATCTGTTGGGTTTTCGTGGATGCAATTCCATTATAAGTTGAGGAGCATCTGTAACTCCCTTATGAAAGAGGCCCGAGAGAGCTGACCTTTGTTTTTGCCATGGGAGGACACAGCAAGAAAGTCCCACCTATGAAGCAGAGATTAGGCCCATACCAGACACCAAATCTGCTGGCACGTTCCTTGACCTTAGACTTCCCAGCCTCCAGAACCGGGAGCAAAAAGCCCTGTTGTTTTCAAGCCACCCAGTTTAGTGTATTTTGTAGTAGCAACCTGAATGGACTAAGACACCCCACTGT
>NW_007738574.1:40690-41613 GCF_000696425.1 Galeopterus variegatus | reverse complement strand
TCCTCCACAAACGAAAGCAAACCATGTCCTTTGCCAGCGTGATGCTGCCAGGGAGGCAGAATATGAAGAGTATTCTTATATTTATGTTTAGAATTTGGCTCTTGTTCAAATAGCTTGGCCAAAAAGTGGTATGTAGCCTCAGGCATGGCTAGATCCAGGTGCTGAAATGATATGAGGTCTCTCCTGTTCTAATCCCTAATTTTTCTCTGTTGGTTTCATCCTAGGACAGTTCCCACTACCATCACCAGCACTGCTTGTGGCAGCAGCGTCAAGCTCATTGGAACCAAGGAGACTATGTGTGGGATAAGGTGATCCTCAATGAAACCTGGGATAGAGCAATCAAAGGGGAATGGGTGCTGGTGGCACAAAACACTTGCCCATGTGCCCATTGCCTCCCTCCTGGCCACTTACCAAGTGAACCCACTTCCCCTCTGTGCTGTTTGAGCCTCAGAGTAACCAAGGACACCATGGGTCCTTATCTCATGCTTAGCTCATTAGGAAACTGATACTTAGACAGGGAGGCCACTTTCCCAGAGTCACACACTGGAACCTGCTCCTGGGAATGATGGCTGGGAAAACGGGGTCATTCCTGGAGGGCCACTTCCCCGTTTGGGCTCCTTAGGTATCAGAACCCAAAAGAGGAGGGTTGTCACCAGTGAGTCCCCCACTCCTAGCTGTCATCCCCACAACCCAGCACTTCCTTCTGCCCCTCCCTTTTTCCCTCTGCCCCTCCCTTTGCAGTTTCGTGCATTTCAGCACCCAGGGTGATAGTTGAGGGTGGCCAGTAGGGCAGCTTCTAGCAAGACCCAGACCTCCCATACTATGCTGTTCACGTCCCTGAGGACCTTACCTGGGCCTCTCCCAGAGCCACTGATGGCAGCCTGGTGAGGTCCTGGCAGGAAGCTCTGTCGCTGCTGACAGCC
>NW_007738574.1:32553-39626 GCF_000696425.1 Galeopterus variegatus | reverse complement strand
TCATGGGCCAGCACCTCAAGACAGAGAGTTGGACGGAATGTGTATGACCTTTATGTCCTAGCCTCATGAATAATGCAGGGTCAAATCCCCTGCATTCTATTCACAGAGGCAGTCGCAAAGTCCCACCCAAGTTCAAGGGCAGGAGGAAGAGACTCCACCTCTTGGTGGGTTTTATGAATTGTAAGTGTTTCCCCGAAGTTCATGTATTGGAAACTTAACCCCCCTTGTAACAGTGTTAAGAGAGTGGGAAATCCTGTTATGAATGGTAATTGAAAGGTGGGGCCTTTTAAGAGGTGATTAGATTGAGAGGACTGTGCCCTTGTGAATGGACTGGTCCATTCATGGAATAATGGGGGTGATTCTGATGGCTTTTTAAGGAGAGCATGTGAGCTGGTTAGCTCTTGTTCAGCCCATTGTTGACATGTGACATCCTGCATTGCTGTGGAAAGTCACCAAGAACAAGGTCCTCACCAGATGTGTTCCCTTAACTTTGGATTTCCCAGCCTCCAAACTATAAGAAAAGAATTTTGTTTTCTTGTTACCTGGTTTCAGGCACTCTGTTATAAGCAATAGAAATGAACTAATGCAATGGGGAGTGGCAAGATTCCAGAAGAGCATGTGGGATGGGACATGTCCTTGTGGCCATTTTTGGAAAATGCAGTCAGTCAAAGGAGGGCAGGATGAGAAGATGCCAGGTAAGTGTTTAGCACATAAGTGCTCAATAGGTGGTAGCTGTTATTGGAAAGACCCAGCCTTTCTTTGCATGAAAATGTCATTCAGATCCTGTGATAGATAAAGGTGCAGTGGGAAGGAGGATTACATAAATTGAGGCTGCCAGAGAAATTGGCTCAGAAAGGCACTGGGATTTGTCCCATGTCACCCAGCATTTCAGTACTCAGTTCTAGCCATACAGGCCTCAGACAATGCTGTCTCTCCCTAGGGTATCCTCCTTGGCCTCAGTTTACCCTCTGAACAATGGGAGTGTCCTGACTCTGACACCTCAGAGGCTGAGGGGACTAGGTTAGGGGACGCCTACCCTCTTGACTGTACCCAGCCTGTGCTACCAGCCTCGCCTGTTCTTTCTCAGGCCTGGGGAGCTCAGCTGCCTGTGTGCCCCATCCGGCACTCACTCCAAAAGTTGAAGAAAGAGCTGGTGAAGTCAGGGGGTAGATCTGTTTTGGAACCTGAGGGCCTGCGGAGGCCCAGAGGAACCTGTGACCCAGAGAACCAACAGACCCCACTGTGCTTTGTTTGTTTTTATTAAACAATCACAGCATGACCCTGGTAGAAGAGTTAGATAATACATATTGGCAAGAGGGAGATAATAAATGTTGCTTGTGTTCTTATCAGCCAGAGGCAAAAACCACAGTTTACATTTTGGAGTTTTTTTCTCCCAATCATTTTCCTATGCATGTAGTGCACAATATTTTTTGATGGGTTTTCTAGCCAAAAAACAAAGGAATATTCTCTAAATCGTTTTTAATTTTACTTTACTTATTTTGGATTTTATCTTTTGGGGGAAAAATAATCAGAGAAGTATATAAGATAATTTATTTCACCCCAGATATTTATCAATCCCAATGGGTACATATCAACATTTTGCATATTTGTTCTAGATTTTTATTTTGGTTTTTTTTTTTCAACAAATTTTATTTAGTTTATTTATTTTTTTTGCAGCTGTCTGGTATGGGGAGTCAAACCCTTGACCTTGCTGTTACAACACCGCACTCTAACTACCTGTGCAACCAGCCAACCCTCGTCCTAGAATTTTAAAGAAATGAAATACTGCAGGTAGTGACCGTATCACTCATCACTCCGTCCCACTCTCATTTTCTCTCCCTCTGTGCCCATAGGTACATATAGTGATAGGTATGTAAACAACGTATACTATTTTTGTGTTCTCAAAATGTAAATGTATGCTGTTATGCTGGAGGCAATGTTCTGTTTACACACTTTGTTTTCCAGATCTATCTAAATTACACAAGTACATCTTGTGAGAAAGTCATTTTCTTTTCACTATCATGTAGCATTGTAACACATAATTATATCACTCTTTATTTATCCAGCCTTTGGCAGAGGGATATTTAGTTCAATTCAATTATTTTGTTATTCCTAATGATGCCGTGATTACTAACTTACATGGGACCCCCTGTGTCACTGAGCAAGAGTTTCCTAGGGTGCTCCTCCTGGCATGTGGGGTATCTGCAATGCCAGCCTGAGTACATGGCAAATTGTGCTTCCAAGTGGCTGCACTGAGTTACCTCCCACCAGTAGGGCATGAGGGTTTCCATTGCTCCACGCCTCTGCCGTCCCTTAGTATTGTCAGGCTTTATCCTTGTACCACTCCAATGGCTGTGAAATGGTGCATGTAATTTTGTAGGCTGCTTTTCCTACTCAATGACATATTATGATCTACTTTCTTCAGCGGAATATTATTCTAAACACATGTTTAATGGTGGCGTAAACCTCTAAGCCTCTCCTGGGGCACTGCTGGGATTTTCTTAACTGATTCCGTATTGTGGGAAAGCAGGGTTTGTTTTTGTGGTAGATTGCAAAACTGGCAACGGATTCCTCCCATCCCTGTAAGCACGCTCTTTTGCAATGTGACTTTGCAGCTCCTCCTGTTAAGAGGCGGGGTCTGTTTCTCCACTCCCTTGAGTCTGTCTTTGGCTATGCGACTTGGTTTGGCCAATGGACATTCTCAAATGTTAGGCAAGCAGAGGCTTGAAAAGGGCTGTGCATTGGGACTTAGCGTCTTGGTAACCTGGGGCCCTGTGACCACCATGTGAATGAGCCCGAGTTAGCCTGCTGGGGATGAGACACACATGACCAAGTCACCTGTCATCCAGCTGATGCTGAGCAATCCCCAGATCTGTGAGGGAGGCCATTCTAGGACATCCAGGCCAGCTGAGTTGGCCCAGACCAGAATAGTCCAGTTGATGTGAGAAGTATCTGCGTGTTGTTTTAAGCCACTACATTTTGGGGGAGGCTTGTTAGACAGCAAGATCTGACACAGCTCCAGTCAACTCTTTTCTGTTCTCAACCAGTTACTGGCTCTGAACCTTGGGCAAGTTGATGAGCCTCAGTTTCTTCCTCAGCAAAATGGGGAAAAATAATATCTACTTCTCAACATTATTGTGAAGATTGAACAAGATGGCACATGTCAGCATCACGTGGTGAAGACTCAGGACCCAGGGGTTCCTCTTTCACGTCCCAGTGGTCTTAGACGTGACCTGTGATCCTTTTCATTTCTCCTTGTTTCTCCCTAATGCCTCTTTATCCAAAACTTTCTCATCCTTCCAAGGGGTCTGGAAAGTATTGATATTTAAATGTAAATGCAAATGCGAGGACTCTGTATTTGATGGCAGTTGTGTGAACATCCCTGGTGCTGTCCAAGATTTCCAGGTCTCCTTGTTGGAGTGAGCAGGACCGAAGCCATGTTGGGAACTAAAACTCATGGCTGTAGGCAAATATTAAAAAGACAGAGTTTTTTCCTCAGCCTGTACTTCTCTGAGTTCCCTCTTTTCCCATGGTTGTTTTATATATTGAACCTTGGTTACAGGGCAAGATGGCATTATTTACATGAATGTAGAATTGTTTTCCAGCCAGCCTGAAGCTGCAGACTTCACATACTACCCAGACCTTGAGATAAGGAAGGGAGCAGAAACCAGACAGAGTCTTGGTGAGAGTTTGAACCTGAGACCTTGCGTGAAGCCCTCGCTGCTCACGTCTTCCTCCCTCCTGCTTTTAGCTTCCCACGTTCCATTCCCTCAACCCCCTCTTTAAAAACCCCTCAGTAAACCTGAGTCTTTGAGATGGCTTTAGCCTGCCCATTCTCCTTCAGCAGTGGTCTTAGGTGTGACCTATGACCTTTCTCATTTCCTCTTGCTTCTCCTTGATGCCTCTTTATCCAAAATTTACTCATCCTTCCAAGGCTTTTGGAAAGTATCAGTATTTAAATGTAAATGCAAATGTGAGCACTCAGTATGTAATGGCAGTTGTGTGAACATCGTTGGTGCTGTCCAAGATTTCCAGGTCTCCTCTCCTTGAAGGCACTGCACTCTTGAAATTGGGCATGGCCACGTGCCTTGCTGTGACTGATGAATGTGAGAGGACGTTTTTAAGAATGGTTGTGTGATTCTCTGTGCTTCCTTCACCTACTGCAGAGAATTGGAAGCCTCAGATCACCAAGTTATCAGAAGTCCACGAGCCTTGGTCCCTATGAGGTTTCCATGAGCTGAGACTTACCTGATACCCACACTGGACAAGAAGCATGAGAACGAATAAAATCTTTCTGGTATGGAGTTGTTCATAATGGCAGCCTGACCTATCTGCTATGTGTTGAACTGTATCCCCCCAAAATACATGTTGAGATCCTAGCCCTCGGTACCTCTGAATATGATCTTATATGTATATAGGGTCTTTGGAGATGTTANTAATTATATCACTCTTTATTTATCCAGCCTTTGGCAGAGGGATATTTAGTTCAATTCAATTGGTTGGTTATTCCTAATGATGCTGTGATTGCTATCTTATGTGGGACCCCCTGTGTCACTGAGCAAGAGTTTCCTAGGGTGCTCCTCCTGGCATGTGGGGTATCTGCAATGCCAGCCTGAGTACATGGTAAATTGTGCTTCCAAGTGGCTGCACTGAGTTACCTCCCACCAGTAGGGCATGAGGGTTTCCATTGCTCCACGCCTCTGCCGTCCCTTAGTATTGTCAGGCTTTATCCTTGTACCACTCCAATGGCTGTGAAATGTTGCATGTAATTTTGTAGGCTGCTTTTCCTACTCAATGACATATTATGATCTACTTTCTTCAGCGGAATATTATTCTAAACACATGTTTAATGGTGGCGTAAACCTCTAAGCCTCTCCTGGGGCACTGCTGGGATTTTCTTAACTGATTCCGTATTGTGGGAAAGCAGGGTTTGTTTTTGTGGTAGATTGCAAAACTGGCAACGGATTCCTCCCATCCCTGTAAGCACGCTCTTTTGCAATGTGACTTTGCAGCTCCTCCTGTTAAGAGGCGGGGTCTGTTTCTCCACTCCCTTGAGTCTGTCTTTGGCTATGCGACTTGGTTTGGCCAATGGACATTCTCAAATGTTAGGCAAGCAGAGGCTTGAAAAGGGCTGTGCATTGGGACTTAGCGTCTTGGTAACCTGGGGCCCTGTGACCACCATGTGAATGAGCCCGAGTTAGCCTGCTGGGGATGAGACACACATGACCAAGTCACCTGTCATCCAGCTGATGCTGAGCAATCCCCAGATCTGTGAGGGAGGCCATTCTAGGACATCCAGGCCAGCTGAGTTGGCCCAGACCAGAATAGTCCAGTTGATGTGAGAAGTATCTGCGTGTTGTTTTAAGCCACTACATTTTGGGGGAGGCTTGTTAGACAGCAAGATCTGACACAGCTCCAGTCAACTCTTTTCTGTTCTCAACCAGTTACTGGCTCTGAACCTTGGGCAAGTTGATGAGCCTCAGTTTCTTCCTCAGCAAAATGGGGAAAAATAATATCTACTTCTCAACATTATTGTGAAGATTGAACAAGATGGCACATGTCAGCATCACGTGGTGAAGACTCAGGACCCAGGGGTTCCTCTTTCACGTCCCAGTGGTCTTAGACGTGACCTGTGATCCTTTTCATTTCTCCTTGTTTCTCCCTAATGCCTCTTTATCCAAAACTTTCTCATCCTTCCAAGGGGTCTGGAAAGTATTGATATTTAAATGTAAATGCAAATGCGAGGACTCTGTATTTGATGGCAGTTGTGTGAACATCCCTGGTGCTGTCCAAGATTTCCAGGTCTCCTTGTTGGAGTGAGCAGGACCGAAGCCATGTTGGGAACTAAAACTCATGGCTGTAGGCAAATATTAAAAAGACAGAGTTTTTTCCTCAGCCTGTACTTCTCTGAGTTCCCTCTTTTCCCATGGTTGTTTTATATATTGAACCTTGGTTACAGGGCAAGATGGCATTATTTACATGAATGTAGAATTGTTTTCCAGCCAGCCTGAAGCTGCACCTTACCATTCTGGGACAGCTGCATCTCAGGCTGCTTCTACTTATGGCAGAAAGTGGCAGGCAACCGGTGGGTACAAGCAGATCACATGGCAAAAGGAAGCAAGAGAGAGAGAGGGGAGGAGCCAGGGTCTTTTAAACAACCAACTCTTTAGGGAACTAATAGAGCATGAACTCACTCACTACCTCAACTCCCAGGGAGAGCATTAATCCATTCATGAGGGATCCGCCTCTGTGACTCAAACAGCTTCCAATACTGCCAAATTGGGGGTCAAATTCCCCACCTGAGTTCTGGGAAGACAATACATCCAAACTCTATCACCATCCAAGCCAGCTGAGATGGTCCAGATGGGTGGAATCCTCCAGTTGATCCACAGAAACGTGAGAAGTAAATGAGTATTGTTTTAAGCCAGTACATTTTGGGGGAGGCTTGTTAGACAGCAAGAGCTGACACAGCTCCAGTCAGCTTTTTCCTGTTCTCAGCTAGTTACTGGCTCTGATCCTTGGGCAAGTTGGTGAGCCTCAGTTTTCTCCTCAGTAAAATGGGGGGAAATAATATCTACTTCTCAATGTCATTGTGAAGATTGAATGCATGTCAGTGTCACACGGTGAGGACTCAGGACCCAGGGGTTTCTTTTTCATGTCTCAGTGGTCTTAGGTGTGACCTATGACCTTTCTCATTTCCTCTTGCTTCTCCTTGATGCCTCTTTATCCAAAATTTACTCATCCTTCCAAGGCTTTTGGAAAGTATCAGTATTTAAATGTAAATGCAAATGTGAGCACTCAGTATGTAATGGCAGTTGTGTGAACATCGTTGGTGCTGTCCAAGATTTCCAGGTCTCCTCTCCTTGAAGGCACTGCACTCTTGAAATTGGGCATGGCCACGTGCCTTGCTGTGACTGATGAATGTGAGAGGACGTTTTTAAGAATGGTTGTGTGATTCTCTGTGCTTCCTTCACCTACTGCAGAGAATTGGAAGCCTCAGATCACCAAGTTATCAGAAGTCCACGAGCCTTGGTCCCTATGAGGTTTCCATGAGCTGAGACTTACCTGATACC
>NW_007738574.1:29937-31853 GCF_000696425.1 Galeopterus variegatus | reverse complement strand
TCAGAAGTCCACGAGCCTTGGTCCCTATGAGGTTTCCATGAGCTGAGACTTACCTGATACCGACACTGGACAAGAAGCATGAGAACGAATAAAATCTTTCTGGTATGGAGTTGTTCATAATGGCAGCCTGACCTATCTGCTATGTATTGAACTGTATCCCCCCAAAATACATGTTGAGGTCCTAGCCCTCGGTACCTCTGAATATGATCTTATATGTATATAGGGTCTTTGGAGATGTTATTAGTAAAGATGAGGTAATACTGGAGTAAGGTGGACCCTTAATCTAATGCAGCTGGTGTCCTTATAAGGTGGTGATGTGAAGATGTGTGGGCAGACACCGTGTAAAGATGGAGGTAGAGACTGGAGTGATGCAGCTTCAAGCCAATGTTCTCCAAAGACTGACGGCAACACCAGAAAGTAGGAAGAGGTGAGAAAGTACTGTACCCAGAGTCTCAGAGACTGACCTTGGTTTTGGACTTCTAGCCTCCAGAGCTGTGAGAGAATCACTTTGTATTGTTTTATGCCACCTGGGTTGTGGTATTTTCTTATGGAAGCCCTAAGAAACTTCTAACCTAACTTATACTGACTGATACAACTGGCAATGAAGATAACCTCCAACTCACCACAGTGCCTGTTCAGTGAGACGCTCTGTGCACCAGACCACCATGCTCAATGCTCCATGTGCAATATTTATTTGAGCTCCCTGCCCTTAGGGAGCTGGCAGACTAGAGGAGAGACAGACACCAAATGGGATACTGTATGGTATATATGTGTGTGCTGTTGCAGACAGGATGGTCAGTCTTTCTGAAAAGATGTCATTTGAACCTGAATAAGCACCGACAGATCCAGTCTTGGGATTTAGAGGCTCTCTGCCTGGAACCCTCTTCCTCTAGAATGGGATAGGAAACTGCAGTAATTTCATGGGATAGAATACTAAATAGCAAGTAAAAGTGGGATAGTAGGGGAAAGAGATCCATGAACTATCATTAAATTAAAAAAATAACTTAAGCCAAGATTTCTTAGGTAGGACAAATGACTCATAGGAGAAAAGATTGATAAATTCAATTCCATCAAAATGAATTATTTCTATTCTTCTGAAGATATTATTAAGATAATGAAAAATCAAACCACAGACTTGGAGAAAATATTTGCAAAATATATTTCTGATAAAGGATTTATATCCAGAATATGTAAAGAAATCTCAAAATGCATTAAACAGAAAACAAATAACTTAAAAAAATTGTGGGCAAAAGTTTTGGACAACCTCTCAATGACAGAAGGCTGCCATGGAGTCAAAGGCAGCCTCCCCTCCCTTGGAAACAGGAAAGGGGCATGCCCAGGGTCTTAGACAGGTGCCGAAGATAGCCCCCCCCCACCTGGAAGTAGGCAAGGAGCATGCCAAAATCACCAATTCTACGTGGGTGATCCACCACAGCCACTGCCACAGCCACAGCTGCTGCAAAATCAGCTCACTGCCACAGCAGTAGCCATAGCCACCATGGAAGTGGCCCATCAGACACTCAACTGCATTGACACAAGGAGAGTCACCAGCAGAGACAGGAAAAAGAAGAGGATGTCTGTCTCCCCAAAGCCCACTCCAGCATTATAGAAGAAGCAACTGCTCTAACAGATGACCAGCCATCAGTGTAGAGATACGAGAAATACAAAAGCCCAAGAAAACATGACACCATGAAAAGAATACGGGAATACTCAAATACCAGACCTTATAGAGCAGGAAACTCTTGAAATGACTGAGAAAAAATTCCGAGCAACAATCTTAAGGAAACTCACTGAGATACGAGATGACTCAGAGAATATAATGAAATGAGAAAAGAAAATCTAGGACATGAAGGAGGAAATTTACAAAGGTATTAATGCCTTAAAAAAATATGTAGCAGAATCCATGGAACTGAAAG
>NW_007738574.1:25375-29091 GCF_000696425.1 Galeopterus variegatus | reverse complement strand
TAAATAAATAAATAAATAAATAAATAAATAAATAAATAAAAAGGAGAAAGGAATTTTAAAAAATGAAGAAAATCTAAGAGAGCTGGCAGAGAATCTTAAGCACACAAACATTTGAATCATAGGTGTTGCAGAAGGGGAACAGAAAGGAAAAGGCATGGAAAACCTATTTAACAAAAAATAACAGAAAACTTCCCAGGTATGGGGAGAGACTCCAGGAGGCTCAAAGATCCACAAACAGATTCAACGCAAAAAATCTTATCCAAGACACATTATAGTCAAGCTGGCAAATCTCAAAGACAAAGAGGGAATCTTAAAAGAAGCAAGAGAAAAGTGTCAAGTCACCTCTAAGGGAGCCCCTTTCAGACTAACAGCAGACTCCTCAACAGAAACTCTACAGGCCAGAAGAAAATGGGATGATATATTCAAAATATTAAAAGAAAAAACTGCCAGTCAAGAATACTATACCCAGCAAGACTACCCTTCAGAAATGAGGGAGAAATAGTATATTTTCCAGACAAACAAAAACTGGGAGTTCACCACCAAACAGACCTGTAAGAATTCCTCATGGGAGTTCTGCATCTGGAATCAAAAAAACAATAATCACTATGACAAATATACAAGAAAGAAAAAAACCCACTGGTAGAACAAAAACACAAGCTAGAAAGAGAAAGAAACTAAATCTTACCAACACCAAAAATCATAATGACAATGACAGTGAAAGAAAAGTAAAAATCTCTCATTCTCTTTGGGAAGTGACAGGGAAACGATTCATCTTTCTACAACTAGTAAGTAAAAGGGAAGAGACACGCATTCATCCTGTCTTTCCTATGTGAATCGTTCCTCAGGGTAACCGTAAGTAGCTGAGGAGAGAACATTTCTGTCAATTGAAGTGTCCCAGCTAGCAAATAAAGAGGGAATAAAATAATTAGAATATAGTATTTTGCACACCCCTATTGAAAGAATGGATGTAGCAAATGATCGTCAGTGTCTGCTCACATCACAGAGAGACCATCAGACATAATGGGCCTCCCGCAGTAGAACATATACCTATGAAGCCAAATCTAACCTGACTGAGACCAAGCCTCAGGATCCAGCAACCAATCACGAGGAAACATGGGGTGGGGGTGGGGGTGGGGGTTGACCATGTTAAATGACAGTACTGGGATGGTGTCAGCAAATCCAGACCTTGGGAACTTTATGGGGTAAAGGAGGAAAAATTAGATGAAGGCGGAACCTATAGATTAAAAGAAACTTAAGAGATAGCTGACATAGCAACCAATGCAACAAGCAGAACTTGTTTGGGTCCTAATGTAAACAAATAAATTGTAAGAAAAAAAGAGGAAGGAGGAAAGAATTGGAGAAATGTACATATGTGTAATGTTTGATTATATTAAGGAATTATTATTGATTTTAAAAATGTGATTATATACTGCAGTTATGTCTTTTATAAGAGTTCTTGCCTTTTAGAGACACATACTGAAATGTGTACAGATGAACGCTGTGACACTGGGATTTACTCAAAATAATCCAGGGAAGGCAGAAAGTAGGTGGGGGGTACAAATATGATATGACTGGCCATGAGTTGTTGATTGCTACAGCCAGATCTATTGTGTATGTATTAAACTTTTCATAGTAAAAGATTTAAAATATAAAATAAAAAATACATATTTTTTAAAATTTATTTTATTTTATTTTGTTGATATACAATGTGGTTGATTATTGTGCCCATTACTGAAACCTCCCTCCCTCCTCCCTCTCCCCCCTCCCTCCCAACAATGTCCTTTCTGTTTGCTTGTCGTATCAACTTCAAAGAATTGCAATTGTTATGTCTTCTTCCCCCCACCACCCTGGATTTTTTTGTGTGTGTGTGTGAATTTATTTATTTATTTTTAGCTCCCCAAAATAAGTGAGAACATGTGATATTTCTCTTTCTGTGCCTGACTTGTTTCACTTAATATAATTCTCTCAAGGTCCATCCATGTTGTTGCAAATGGCAGTATTTCATTCTTTTTTATAGCTGAGTAGTATTCCATTGTGTAGATATACTACGTTTTCCATATCCACTCATCCAATGATGGACATATGGGCTGGTTCCAACTCTTGGCTAT
This sequence comes from Galeopterus variegatus, assembly GCF_000696425.1. Taxonomy (NCBI): domain Eukaryota; kingdom Metazoa; phylum Chordata; class Mammalia; order Dermoptera; family Cynocephalidae; genus Galeopterus; species Galeopterus variegatus. The sequence continues at coordinate 26,983 of NW_007738574.1, read as the reverse complement.
TGTAAAGAGTGCTGTGATGAACANAAAAATTAGATGAAGGCGGAACCTATAGATTAAAAGAAACTTAAGAGATAGCTGACATAGCAACCAATGCAACAAGCAGAACTTGTTTGGGTCCTAATGTAAACAAATAAATTGTAAGAAAAAAAGAGGAAGGAGGAAAGAATTGGAGAAATGTACATATGTGTAATGTTTGATTATATTAAGGAATTATTATTGATTTTAAAAATGTGATTATATACTGCAGTTATGTCTTTTTTTTTTGTGTGTGTCTTTTTTCGTGACTGGCAACGGATCACAACCCTCAGTGTCGCGCCCGTACCAGACCGGACCGGCAATGGGATTGCAACCCTCGGTGTTGCGCCCGCACCTCGCTCAGCCAGTGAGCGGACGGTCTGTATGTGGGATCCGAACCCTCGGCGGGAGCGCCACCGCGCTCCTAAGCGGCGCACTGTAGCAGTGCGCCACCGGGCCGGCCCCCAGTTATGTCTTTTATAAGAGTTCTTGCCTTTTAGAGACACATACTGAAATATATACAGATGAACGCTATGACACTGGGATTTACTCAAAATAATCCAGGGAAGGCAGAAAGTAGGTGGGGGGTACAAATATGATATGACTGGCGATGAGTTGTTGATTGCTACAGCCAGATATTTAGTATATGTATTAAATTTTTCATAGTAAAAGGTTTAAAATATGAAATAAATAATAAAAAAGAAGGGACATGAATGGCACACGAAAGGGTATTCAACATCACTAGTCATTAGGGAAATGCAAATTAAAACCACAATGACATGCCACTATGTACTCACCAAAATGAGTGTAATCGAAAAGACTGGCAATACGCGTGACCGTGTGAGCACCCAGGACCCTCAGACGGTGCTGGTGGAAATGCAAAACGGTGCAGTCACTCTGGAAAACAGTTCGGCAGTTTCCAATAAAGTTAAACATAAATTTACTATAGCATTTAGCAATTATTCTTAACAGAGATAGGAAAAACTAAAGAGCTTTTCCTTCTCTACTCTCACACAGTCACTCAGCTCAACATTTCTGATATCAGATATATGGGTTATTTCTCCCCACTCACCAAGAAATTCTCCAGTGGACACCAGCTGGATGTCCTATAATTCAATTCAGTTCTGACACTATCTACCTGGAGGTAGCATCAGATTCCACAGGTTAAGGTCTCAGTCCCCAAAGACTCCCCCCACCCCCACTTCAGATGCCAATTGCAAGCCCCAGGTTGTTTTACCTGTGCTTCTGACCAATTGGCTATAAATTGGGTTCCCACTGACCACCTCCTTGGATTTGATCAGTTCGCTAGAACAGCTCAAAGAACTCAGGGAAACACATTTACTGGTTTATTATAAAGAATATTACAAAGGATACAGATGAACAGCCAGATGGAAGAGATGCACAGGGAAAGGTATGGGGGAAGGGGCTCAGAGCTTCCATGCCCTCTCTGGGGGTGCCATCCTCCAGGAACCTCCATGCGTTCAGCTATTTGGAAGCTTTCTGAACCCAGACCTTTGGGTTTCTGTGGAAGCTTCATTACGTAGGTGTAATTGATTACAAGATTGGCCATTGGTGATGAACTCAGCCTTCAGC
>NW_007738574.1:10995-25145 GCF_000696425.1 Galeopterus variegatus | reverse complement strand
TTTTCATTTCTAATTTTTGTTATTTGAATCTTCTCTCTTCTTTTTTTTCGTTAGCCATGCTGATGGTTTGTCAATTTTATTTATCTTTTCAAAAAACCAACTTTTGTATTTGTTGATCTTTTGTATTGTTTTTTGGGGTTCAATTTCATTAAGTTCTGCTCTGATCTTAATGATTTCTTTCTGTCTGCTAACTTTAGGATGGATTGTTCTTGTTTTTCTAGTTCTCTAAGGTGAAGTGTTAGGTTGTTCACTTGCCATCTTTCCATTCTTCTGAAGTGAGCATTTAATGCAATAAATTTCCCCCTTAGTACTGACTTTGCAGTATCCCATAGGTTTTGGTATGATGTATCATTATTTTCATTATTTTCAATACATTTTTTGATTTCCTGCTTGATTTCTTCTTGTACCCATATGTCATGAAGTAGAATGCTGTTTAATTTCCATGTGTTTGTATAGTTTCCAGAATTTCGTTCGTTATTGATTTCTAATTTTAATCCATTGTGGTCTGAGAGAATACGTGGGATAATTCCAATTTTTTTGAATTTGTTGAGACTTGATTTGTGACCTAATATGTGATCTATCCTGGAGAATGATCCATGTGCTGATGAGAAGAATGAATATTCTGAGGTTGTTGGATGGAATGTTCTGTAGATATGTGGCAAGTCCAATTTTTCTAGAGTATTGTTTAGATCTTGTGTTTCTCTGCTGATTCTTTGCCTAGATGATCTGTCCAATATTGACAGTGGGGTGTTCAGGTCCCCTGCTATTATGGTATTTGTGTCTATTTCCTCCTTTAGGTTTAACAGAGTTTGTTTTATAAATCTGGCTGCTCCAACATTGGGTGCATATATATTTATGATTGTTATGTCTTCTTTTTTTTTTTAAAGATGACCGGTAAGGGGATCTTAACCCTTGACTTGGTGTTGTCAGCACCACGCTCAGCCAGTGAGCAAACCGGCCATCCCTATATGGGATCCGAACCCGGGGCCTTGGTGTTATCAGCACCGCACTCTACTGAGTGAGCCACGGGCCGGCCCTTGTTATGTCTTCTTGATGGATCAATCCTTTTATCATTACGTAGTGTCCCTCATTGCCTCCTTTTATGGTTTTTCGTTTAAAGTCTATTTTTTTTTTCTGACTGGTAAGGGGATCGTAACCACTGGCTTGGTGTGGTCTGCACCATGCTCAGCCAGTGAGCTCACCGGCCATCCCTATATAGGATCCGAACCCGCTTCCTTGGCGCCCCCAGTGCTGCACTCTCTTGAGTGAGCCACGGGGCCAGCCCTAGTTTAAAGTCTGTTTTATCAGATATAAGAATAGCTACTCCAGCTCATTTTTCTTTTCTGTTTGCATGGTAAATCTTTTTCCATCCTTTCACTCTTAGTCTATGTGAGTCTTTATGGGTGAGGTGGGTCTCTTGATAAGATGTTGCTGGGGTTTGCAATTTGGTATGGCTACCTCAATGACTGCTCAGTTGGCCACTAGTGCCTTGTGTTTGTGGTTGCCTCGGGTCTTGGGCCTCTCCGGGGAGCCACCTCTCTGGTCAGCTTGGACTCGGCTGGACTGCTGGGTCACGGGGTGGTACCACAGGGTGTGTGGTCTCTGCCAAGCTTCCACCTCCCCTGCTGGATGTCTCCCTGTTCCGTGTGCTCTGGGCTGGGCTGCTGGGCTGTGCGGAGGCACCGCAGAGCGTTTGGTCTCTGCAGAGCTTCCCCTTCTCCTGCTGGATGTCTCCCCGCTCCGTGCGCGCTGAGTCGGGCTTGGGATGGAGCCGGGTGGCGGTGGTGAAGCCTACCTGCTGCTGGATTGTGCGGCAGAGGCCCCCACATAGGGTTTGTGGTCTCTACAGAGCTTCCGCCTCCCCTGCTGGATGTCTCTCTGCTCTGTACACACTGGGCCGGGCTGCTGGATCACGCAGTGGTGGTGTGGTCCCCGTGGAGCTCCTGCCTCCCTGTTTATTTTTGACATGTTGTTGACATCACCAGGATGCGCTGATGTGGGTCTGTACCTCATGTCTCCATGTCCATCCCTTGGCCTTGGATGGGTGAGGGTGTTTCTCACAGCTCACAATTCTGGGACAGCTGCATCTGGCATGGGTCTCAGGCTGCTTCTACTCATGGTGGAAAAGCAGCCGGTAGCCGGCGGGTACCAGTTTTGAAGTCTGGGAAGTCCTAAGTCCAGTGAACACATCTGGTGAGGGTCTTGTTGGTGGGTGGTAACTCATCACAGCTTTGCAGGGTATTACATGGAGAGTGGCTTCAGCAAGAGAGAGCTAAAATAAAAATATATGAAGGGACGCCAATGGCAAATAAGCACATAAAAAAGTATTCAACATCATTATTCATTAGAGAAATGCAAATTAAAACCACAGTGACATGGCAGTTTATATTCACTGAAGTGACTGCAATCAAAAAGACTGGCAAGGGACTTTCAATCAAGATGGCAGAATAGACAGTACCCAGTGTCACCCTCTCCCACAATCAACAAATTTACAACTATTAAAATGCAACAACTGCCAAGCTGGTGTCACTAGAGCTCGAGGGAAGAGGAAGATAGACTTATGGATTTCATGAAGGTAGGAGAAATCACAATGAGAGAAAAAAAGTACTGCTCCAACTGTTTCGAGCCCTGACCACTTCAAGGCTTGCCCCGGTGAGCACACGGAGCAAGAGCTGGCCAAAGCCATAGCTGTGCACTTTGTATGAAGTTGCTTGGAGGCTGCAGAGGAGAAGAGGGCTTTGGTTGTCCCTGGTCCAGTAAGACCACTAACAGGGTTCCCATGGATCCATATAGGCGCAAGAGGCCAGAGACAACTGAAAAAAGGAGTCACTTAGAAGCTGGTGAGTCATTCCAAGGGACCAGCACACCACTCATCCCACGGGAATTGTTTGGAGTGTGGTGGGTGGGGAAGACTTGCCCACCAGGGGAACATTGGACACAGCATGGACAGCTGATCTGCCCTGAAGTCTTTTGCTGAAAAGACTCAGGCCCAGACCAGAGTTTCCACACAACCCAGGTGTACTGGACCCCACAAGATCTGGAAGTGCTTACAAGGTCAACAGTTAAAACCCCGCACTGCACAAAAAGCCTTTCCCAGGGAATCAGCAGCAAAGCAGCAATTTAGCTCAACCACAGGGCTCAAGTGCTGGTCCCCACAGGAAGTTCCCCCATTTTAGAAGTAAGCAAAGGACAACAAATTTGTTCCAGTGCAGAGTTTAAATGGTGGGAATAGCTGATAATCCAACACAGAACTGAAGGAAAAAACAAAAAAGCCAGGGATCAGAGGCAAAGTTCTGATATTAACCAGTAAAGGTCTAACACCACCAAAGAACACATATAAAACCTAGAAAGACTGGAAGCCCCCAGGTTCCCAAGCCAGGATGGGGAGAGGGCCAAGGGCCGCAACAACATTCCCCCAACATTTGAATCCAGCCCAGGGATGACTGAGCTTCTATTGGAAGCCCTCCGGGCTCCTGAGCTTGGGTGGAGTCACTGAGGGCTTCCACCCCCCCCCCCCCAATATCTGTATCCAGCCCAATTATGACCACCAGGCTGTCACCAGAAGTGCCTATGACTCCTGAGCCAGGGTGGAGGGGCTGAGGGCCTTAGCCAAGTCCCCCAACATCCGCATCCATCCCAGTAATGACCACACGCCCCTGCAGTCCAGTTCACATCCAGCCCAGGAACGACGAAGCTGCTGCCAGAAACCTTATGGGCTCCTCTGCTGGAATGAGGTGAGTTGCCACGGCCTCGACCATGCCCCTGCTCCCCACTTCCTCATCTTCCCACCCTATTCCCCTCCACCTTCCTCTCTCCCCCTCCACCCCAACTGCTCCGATGCAACATCTTAGAATGTAAATAAAATACTAATAGTAAATTAATAAATTTTTAAAAAAAGAGGAAAGAAAAAAAAAGAAACGATTGTATATATCTGTGGGATACAGCATTGAATATCAATACCTGTGTGCAAAATATGATGCTCAAATCAGGATAATTAGTATCTCAACATTGCACAATGATTAGTCTTCAATTTATATATCAGCTCTTCAGAGAGGTCTCCCCTGATCATCCTAAGTTGGACCTTCTGTGGTTCTCTTATTACCACCTCCTGCTTTTTGTCTTCACTTGCAGTATGTTATTTAATTGGTTAATTTGGTCTTTTAAACTCTATCTAATTTGGTTTTGGCCACTGTCTCCCTGTAGCCTGTTCGGCTGTGTGAACCCAGGACTGCAGACGTTTGTCACGTTAACTGCTCCATCTCCATCACCCAGCGGGGCCTTGGCCCAGCAGGTCCTCAATGCATAGGTCTCCCTGTAGCCTGTTCGGCTCTGTGAACCCAGGACTGCAGATGTTTGTCACATTAACTCCTCCATCTCCATCACCCAGCGGGGCCTTGGCCCAGCAGGTCCTCAATGCATAGCTGCTGTGTGAGTGAATGAGAGCACGGAGGAACGAGTACGTGAAGGATGTGCCGGGCCTGGATGTCCACCAGCAGGCCGAACTCTCATGACTTGCCTGGGGACCGGATCCCAGACTCCCCGTTCTGCAGACGGGAAAGAGAGGCTCGGAGAATTCTCCTAAGGTGGGTCAGGAATGTGACAGGTGTTCAAGGCCATTGGGCCTCCCGCCCTCAGGCCACATGAGAACCTCAGCTGCATAATCCCACATTGACCTGACACAAGAAAGTAACACATTTATGCTAGACATGGCCTGGCCCAGACCCCACTCTCCGAGGGGCTGTTCCATCAGAAGATGCTGATGCTGGTGTTGCCAAGGCAACACTGTTAGCTTTCCAAAGCATCTTTAATTGGGGGAGGTGAAGGCCAAACAGATGTCAAGGGAAAGGAAAACCCAGAAAAAGCGTTCAAATCCTTCAGCCCCTGAGAAAACCTGTCATGATGCCAGCCATCCTCTTCCCCCGACAAAGGGCCCCTTTCTAGCTCACCCATGGTTGTGGGCTCTGGGTGTACACAGTGAACTCTCCCCAGGGTGGGACTGTCTTTTCTGGAAGCATGCAGAGATCTCAGGGATAATGTGTTCTGCTTGTCTGGCTCCATCAGGATCTGCCAGGCACCAGTGGGAAAGACAGACTGTTCTTGGAGCTCTTTCCAGAAAGTTCCCTCAGTGCTTAAGATAGACAGAGGGAGCACCACTCCAATGTTTTTGTGGCAGATTCCAAGATGCCTCCAGAGAGCTCTAGAAGAGGCAGCAGCTCACACACATGAGTACACTGGAGGTGGTGATTGGCTGTGCCACATTGGAAGAGACCCTTTCCCTCTCTGAGCCCTAATTTCTTCATCACTAAAATGGGGAGAACACTGGTCTGATGCAGGGAGAGGCAACAAGTGTTTTGCATTGGAACCTGCAGCTGCAAGTACTCTAGAAGCCAGGTCCTGTAAGGTGTGGTCCCCAGGAGACACAGCCTGGGCCGGAAGCTATACCAGCCATGTCCCCACTGGCCCTTGTGTTGCCCGGGGGCCTCTGGCTCATCTTGTCTGCAGCATCGTGAGTGAGCATCGCTGTCAGAAGGGCTTCTGGAGGTTGGCAGGTGCTCTGTCCTTATTGCACAGATGGAAAACCGAGGCTCAGAGGCCAGGGGCTCTGTTCCAGGGGCAGAGCCAGGACTGAGAACCAGGGTCTGACATCCCTGCGTAGGACACACCTATGTCTTTGACAGTCTGAGGAAACTGGGGATAAGCTAAAGAATGGGGTGAGGAAGTGGGGGCAGGGAGGCTGGGAGAGGGATGTATTAGTCCATTTTGTTGCTTGTTGCTGTAACAGAACACCAGACACTGGGTAATTTATAAGGAACAGGTTTATTTACTTATGATTGTAGGACAGCTGCATCTGGTGCGAGCCTTAGGCTGCTTATACTCATGGCAGAAAGTGGCAGGCAGCCTGCAGGTACAAGCAGATCACATGGTGAGAGGAAGGAAGAGAGAGAGAGGAGGAGCCAGGGTGTTTTAAATAACCAACTCTCACGGGATCTCACACAGCGAGATCTCACTCACTACCCCCCTCCCCCAGGGAGAGTAATAATCCATTCATGAGGGATCTGCCCCCATAACTCAAACAGCTCCCAACACTGACACTTTGGGATCAGATTTCCACACAAGTTCTGAGAGGACAAAACATCCACATTCCATCAGGGGACAAAGATGGAGAGAAGAGAGATGGAGTCAGACAGGGAAGGAGGAAGAGTGAACACCTGCTCTTGCCTGCCCAGCATCCCTGCTTCCTGAAGACATGACTACGGTGGGACTGACCCCACCCCTGATCCCAGGCCTGATCGTGTGATGCAGGTCTTGCCAACCAGAATCACATTAAATGTAGGGATGCGTGTAAACCATTTCTGCCTGGAGAGAATCATTCTTTGGCTGGAACCAGTGGGACAGGGAAGCTCCGTGTCTGAGGAATGCTGAGCAGGGAGTACGTGAGCCTGGGGCGGCTGGAGCCATTTTGTCAGGAGGGACCCTGGCTGAGAGTGAAGTCAGCATGGCGGATGGCAGGGCTGAGAGGTGGAGGGGACATCACTGCAGAGCCTGGACCCACCATCGGTTGAATGCACTGCTACAGTTCCAGGATATGGACTCAGTCCATCCTTAGGATGGAGTTTCTATCTTTTTCCTTAGGACGGAAGGTGAGAAGGACTGATGCATATTTAAGAACAGGTGTCTGAGGGTGACTCCAATCCCATCCTGTCCTGTTGACCCAATCCCTTCCTTTCTTGTTGAGACCTGAACCGCAGACAGGGATTTGGGCCTTCACCCACCCAGAGGGGTTCTGGCCCCAGGGCTCAGAGCTGTGCTCTGTCTCCTCTCCAGCACGCAGCCAGCCTATGAGCTCTGCAGTGCAAAAATAAATTCTGTGGCTGCAAAAGCAAAATGCCTTTTCTTCACCTAGGTACAGGTGAGGGGGTGGCAAGCATGGGGGGGGGGTCGCCTTCCTCCCTCCGTTCACCTCTTGGGGAACTAACGTTTATTAGGCAGCTGCTTCAAGCCAGGATCTGTGAAGAAGTTTACATACGTGGTCTCATGTCCTCGTTGCCATAGCCCAGCGAGGAGGGAGTGTCATCTCCATTTTATAGACATAACAATGGAGGTGTGGACAATTAATAAGACACCTGAGGCTTTGAAAGGCTGAGCCACTGGCCTGTGGTCCCAGAGCTGGAGCAGCTGTGTGTGGAGCAGGTGTGTGTGGAGCAGGTGTGTGTGGCTGCAGAGCCCACGGACGCCACAGCGCAGCAGCAGCCGCTGACTGAAGGGCTGCGGGTTACATGCGAGCGTGGCGATGCCAGCTTCCTGGCTGCGGCTGCTCCTCAGCCCTGATACTATCCTCATCCTGTGTGAAATCCCACCACCAGCAGCCTCGTCTCTTGGGTCTTGAGTGGGGAAAGTACTGTGTCCCTTGGAGAAGATCAAAGTAAGTCCGTGCAGGGTTTATCCAGATCTGCTGAGAAACGGTCTCAGGGGCTGGGGCAGAACCAGGGGGGACAAAGGCCCATTCCACCGGCCCAGCCTCATCCAGGAGAAAACCTTCAGAAGACAGAGGTGCATCCCGGTGGGGGTCAGGTGGGGTCGTGGGTGTTTCTGATGATGACAGGGCCGTGGTGGCCTCATCAGGGCTGAGAGGCTGACGCAGTGAAGGGGCTGGGTGGCAGAGTGTCTGTGGCCCCTTTCTGACTCCAGCCTCTGAAAGAAGCTCATGAGGAGCCCCTGGTCTCACAAACTCAGGCAAAGGCCCAGGCTTCTCCCTTGCAGGCCTCTGGATGTAGCATGAGTGTCGGAGGAGGCAGGGAGGACAGTGGTTCTAGCTCGGAGGCAGGACGGCTTGCACCTGGGGACGGGTGTCCTGCCCAAAGGTCTCTGTACTTGAGCCTGGGTGAGCTGGGGTTACAGGGAGTCCTGAGGGCAGGCGCACAGGCAGAGATCCCACTTCCTGCAGCCAGGAGGGGGCTTGGAAGACATTGGCCCATAGCACAGACAGGGACTAGTGCTAGACCCTTCCTCAATGACACTGTGTGTCTGTTTTAACTGAAAGCTTCCTTCCAGTTGTTTTTAGAGGCTGNACAAAGGGCCACTTTCTAGCTGAACCATGGTTGAGGGGTCTGGGTGTACACAGTGAACTCTCTCCTCAGGGTGGAATTGCCTTTGCTGGGAGCATGCAGAGATCTCAGGGACAATGTGTTCTGCTTGTCTGGCTCCATTGGGACCTGCCAGGCACCAGCGGGAAAGACAGACTGTTCTTGGAGCCCTTTCCAGAAAGATCTCTCTGCCTCTGTCAATTTCTGTGCTAGATGCCAAGATGCCTCCAGAGAGCTCTGGAAGAGGCAGCAGCTCATAGACACAAGTACACTGGTGGTGGTGATTGGCTGTGCCACATTAGATGAGACTTGTTCCCTCTCTGAGCCCTAATTTCTTCATCACTAAGATGGGGAGAACACTGGTCTGATGCAGGGAGAGGCAGCAAGGGTTTTGCATAGGAACCTGCAGGAGCGGGTACTCTAGAAGCCAGGTCCTGCAAGCTGTGGTCCCCCGGAGACACAGCCTGGACCCAAAGCTATACCAGCCATGTCCCCACTGGCCCTTGTGCTGCCCGGGGGCATCTGGCTCATCTTGTCTGCAGCATCGTGAGTGAGCATCACTGTCAGAAGGGCTTCTGGAGGTTGGCAGGTTCTCCATCCTTTTTGCATAGATGGAAAACTGAGGCTCAGAGGCCAGGGGTTCTGCTCCAGGGGCAGAGCCAGGATTGAGAACCAGGGTCTGACATCCCGGGGCAGGACACAGCTGTGTGTTTCACAGTCTGAGGAAATGGGGATGAGCTGGAGAATGGGGCCAGGATGTGGGGGCAGGGAGGCTGGGAGAGGGAACAGAGATGGAGAGAAGAGAGCTGGAGTTAGAGACAGGGAAGGAGGAAGAGTGAACACCTGCTCTTGCCTGCCCAGCATCCCTGCTTCCTGAAGACATGACTTGGGTCTTGATCCCACCCTGGTCTTAGGCATGATCGTGTGGCCCAGGTCTAGCCGATCAGAATCACATTAAATGCAGGGATAGATGCAGGACCAATGCTGGCTACAGAAAATCATTCCTTGGCTGGAACCAGCGGGACAGGGAAGCTCCCTGTCTCAGGAATGCTCAGCTGGGAGGACGTGAGCCTGGGGCTGCTGGAGCCATTTTGTCAGGAGGGACCCTGGCTGAGAGTGAAGTCACGGCGGATGGCAGGGCTGAGAGGTGGAGGGGACATCGCTGCAGAGCCTGGACCCACCATTGGTTGAATGCACTGCTACAGTTCCAGGATACGGACTCAGTCCATCCTTAGGATGGAGTTTCTATCTTTTTCCTTAGGACGGAAGGTGAGAAGGACTGATGCATATTTAAGAACAGGTGTCTGAGGGTGACTCCAATCCCGTCCTGTCCTGTTGAGACCTGAAGCGCAGACAGGGATTTGGGCCTTCACCCAGCTAGAGGAGTTCTGGCCCCAGGGCTCAGCTGTGCTGTGTCTCCTCTCCAGCACGCAGCCAGCCTATGAGCTCTGCAGTGCAAAAATAAATTCTGTGGCTGCAAAAGTAAAATGCCTTTTCCTCACCTGGGTACAGGTGAGGGGGTGGCATGCATGAGGTAGAGGGTCACCTGCCTCGGTCCATTCACCTCTTGGGGAACTAATGTTTATTAGGCAGCTGCTTCAAGCCAGGCTCTGTGAAGAAGTTTACATACATGGTCTCATGTCCTCGTTGCCACAGCCCAGCGAGGAGGGAGTGTCATCCTCTCCATTTTATAGACATAACAATGGAGGCATTGACAATTAACAAGATACCCGAGGCTTTGATAGGCTGAGCCACTGGCTGGGGTCACAGAGCTGGAGCAGAAGTGCATCCTCGTGGTAGGGCAGGTGGGGTCCTGGCTGGGCCTGGGTGTTGGCTGATCACGACAGGGCCGTGGTGGCCTCATTAGGGCTGAGAGGGTGGTGCAGTGTAGGCGGTTGGTGGCAGAGTGGCTGTGGCCCTTTTCTGACTCCAGCCTGTGAAAGAAGCTCATGAGGAGCCTCTGGTCTCCCAAAGTGTCAGAGGAGGCAGGGAGGAGGGGGCTGGGGTTCTGGCTCGGAGTCCGGAAGGCTTGGATCTGGGGACAGGTGTCCTGCCCAAAGGTCTCTGTACTTGAGCCTGGGTGAGCTGGGGTTACAGGGAGTCCTGAGGGCAGGCGCACAGGCAGAGATCCCACTTCCTGCAGCCAGAAGGAGGCTTGGAAGACATTGGCCCATAGCACAGACAGGGACTAGTGCTAGACCCTTCTCAATGACAGTGTGTGTCTGTTTTAACTGAAAGCTTCCTTCCAGTTGTTTTTAGAGGCTGTTTGAGGCTGTCACTGTGGTCCGTGTAGCCAAAATGGATGAGTTCAGCTGAGGATGGGGATGGGGATCTAGGGCTCCCCCTCATGACAGGTGAGGACCAGCTTTTTCCAAGGGCATCTACAGCCTCAAGACATGCTCTGGGAGAAATGGGGCCCATTTTCAAATAAGGAAAGTTGGAGAAAGTTGGCCACTGTAGCCCCTTCGTGGGCAGTCACAAGGCACACGACCACATCAAAGGCTCTGACAAGTCCTGCAGCTAAGAATGCCTAGTCGTGTTTATTTCACCTGCTGTTTCTCTCTCAGTAAAAGTGATTCTCTGTGGAACACCCTCTAGGACATGCTGGTGGTAAAGGAGCCCCTCTCAGATGCCCTGAAGCTCCTGAGAAACCAGGTCTGAGCTCCAGACAGTGGAGCCCGGAGCCGTGGAGAGTGGAGAGGAAACAGTGACTACAATAGGGGGTGGGTGCAGCCCTCCTGTCCTTGAAAAGAAAGCTTGAGGACATCTCAAGGTGGGGACAGCTTGGAACAGGAGATGGCTTTCCGCCAACACTGGGGACAGAATCTGTCCTCCATCTGGCAGCTTCCTGCCTGTAAATGCCTGCCCTGCCCCCGCCTGCAATCCCACCACTGGTCACATGCTCCTCTGAGGTGCCAGGTTAGCTGTTCCCAGCTCAGTCAGGGCATTGTGACCATCAGACTAGCTGGGGGTCCCTGCAGGGGGCAGGAGGGAAGAGGGAGGAAGGGTGCTGCTGAGGCAGGGACCCCTGAACACCCAGCATTTCACAGACTGAGGGGAACAGAGAGGCAGGCTCAGGAGACTCAGGGTCTCAAGGATATGATCTTGTGCTGTGTCCTGTGCTTGTGTCTAACTGTCCAGGGGATACTTGTCCAGGCTCCTCCTTTGTGGTCCGGCATCCAGGACCGGCTGTTTGCTAGACGCCCACGCGACGAATCATCATGCGAGTGGAGCGCAGCGAGTAGGTGGGACCCCGGATGGAGAACCAGCGGATGCCCTTGAGATTACGCGTGTCATCACCAGCTTCAAAGTAGACGCCGTTGAGGTTGGAGATGCCGCAGGCGTCAAACCACCACCCTGGTGGAGGAGAGAGGAAAGAGGCTTTGGGAAGTGGGGCTCAGCCAGAGGGATGATGGCAGCCCCTGCACCCCAAAGAGAACAAAGACTAATCAGGGCTGTTGCCTCCTGTGGGAAGCCAGCTGCACAGGGCTGGGTGGGCGTGTGTGTGTGCGCGTGTGCGTGTTTGTGTGCGTGCGTGTTTGTGTGCGTGCGTGTTTGTGTGTGTGCGTGTGTGTGTGGTGTATGTGTGTGCGCGTGTGTGTGCGTGCGTGTGTGTGTGGTGTGTGCGTGCGTGCGTGCGTGTGGTGTGTGTGCGTGCGTGTGTGCGTGTGCATGCGTGTGTGTGTGTGGTGTGTGTGTGTGCGTGCGTGTGTGTGTGTGGTGTGTGTGTGTGCGTGCGTGCGTGTGTGTGGTGCGTGTGTGCGTGCGTGTTTGTGTGTGTGTTCGTGCGTGCATGTGCGTGTGTGCGTGCGTGCATGTGCGTGTGCGTGCGTGCGTGTGTGTGCGTGTGCATGTGTGCGTGTGTGTGTTCGTGCGTGTGTGTGTGCGTGCGTGTGTGAGTGTGTGTGTGCGTCTCTGTGTGTGTGTGCGTGCATGCGTGTGTGTGTGTGCGTGCGTGTGTGAGTGTGTGCGTCTCTCTGTGTGTGTGTGCGTGTGTGTGCGTGTGCGTGAGTGCGTGTGTGTGTGCGCGTGTGCGTGTGTGTGTGAGTGTGTGTGCGTGTGCGTGTGTGTGCGTGCGTGCGTGTGTGTGGCACTCCCAGTCCTTCTGCACAGCCGGGGCCTCCNAATCAGGGCTGTTGCCTCCTGTGGGAAGCCAGCTGCACGGGGCTGGGTCAGCGTGTGTGTGTGTGCGTGTGCGTGTGTGTGTGCGTGTGCGTGTGTGTGTGCGTGTGTGTGTGCATGTGCATGTGCGTGTGTGTGTGAGAGTGTGTGTGCGCACGCGTGTGTGCGTGTGTGCGTGCGTGCGCGTGTGTGTGTGCGTGCGTGTGTGAGTGTGTGTGTGCGTCTCTGTGTGTGTGTGCGTGCATGCGTGTGTGTGTGCGTGCGTGTGTGCGTCTCTCTGTGTGTGTGTGCGTGTGTGTGCGTGTGCGTGAGTGCGTGTGTGTGTGCGCGTGTGCGTGTGTGCGTGTGTGTGTGCGTGTGTGTGTGAGTGTGTGTGCGTGTGCGTGTGCGTGTGTGTGTGCGTGCGTGCGTGTGTGTGGCACTCCCAGTCCTTCTGCACAGCCGGGGCCTCCAGAGGGCAGCAGTGGGCCCCTCTGCTCCTCCTGGCCATCTCCCCAGTCCTCTGTGTCCTGCCTTCCTCCCTCACTGACGCTCTCTCCTTGGGCCTCCCCAGGGAGGTCTCCTGTCACCTCCCCACTGGTTTCCAAGGCTCTCTGTCCCTCTCTCAGTCTCTCTCACACGGGGTTTGTCTATTCTCTCTCTGATGGTCTCTGTGCCCACGCCTGTCCCTCTGTGTCTGGTCTCTGTCTCCCTGTCTGTCTCCGGGTCTCTCTGTGTCTCACACCCTGTGCCGTCTCTGGCCTCTGCCCGGGTTGTGTTTCCCTCTGTGTCGCTCACTCTGTACTTCTGTGTCCCTGTGCAGTGCTCCATCTCCGCTGTGCTGTGTCTCTCTGTCGGCCTCGGTGTCTCTCTCTGCCTCCATCTGTCCCTGCTTCTGTGTCTCAGGAGGTCTGTCCTCCTATCTCTGTCCTCCCCTCTCTGTGTCTGCCTTTCATTCATCCTCATCTCCCACTCTGTCCTCTGTCCCCGCTCAAGGAACACTGTCACCTCTGCTTTCCACTGGTCTCCCCCATCCTGGTCCTGCTTGGGGTGGGGACTAATTAGACATTATGTCTCTCCAGGAGCCCGATCCCTAGTGCCCCTGTAGCCTGGTCTCACTGGAAAACTGGTGGGGACAGCTCAAGGAGGAGGCGAGATCCCGGGGGGGACCTGCAGGGAAGGTAAGGGTGGAACACAGGCAGGTGAGCCTGTGGGTGGGCAGAGCTCTGACCTGCACCCACCTCCAGACAGCGTCTGGGTGCAAAGGAATTGGGGGAGGAAATGGGGGTGATCATCCAGGTGAGCCCATGGGTAGGAGAGGTTCCGACCTGCACCCACCTCCAGAGAGCAGCAGGGCACAGTTGCAGTGGCAATTGTCATTGTCTTTGTCGTGGGTGCTGAAGTTGGCATCCATCAGAAACAGATTGCTCTGCTTCTCCGTTGAACCTCTGTACCCACTCAGAGAAAGCCTGGAGACCACCCGGAGGTGGTGATGGGAGAGGAGCCCAGAGTCAGGCTGGGGCTGTGTTGAGGAAGGGCCTCCCCAGGGGCTTTGTCCCAGGCTGGGTTCCCCTCCTGAATTGTGCTCCCTGCCTCCTGCCTACGGGGGACATTGCTACTGTGTGTGCCAGGCCTCCCTCATCTCCCTGAACCTGGGCCTTGGAGGAGAGTGAGAATGATCTGGACAAAGTCAATGACAAGGACAACGGCTGCATTTGTTTCGAGCATCTACTATGTGCCAGGCGTTGTTCAAAGTGCTTTGCAGGACTTAGCTCAGTCTTGTTTCATCCCCACATCACGCTGTTCCTCCCAGTTTATCCATGAGGAAATGCAGAGCCCAACATCCACAGAAACCTGCCCAGGGTCTCAGAACGACTGCGGGTCAGAGCCTGACTCCAGCCTGTTGTGGTCTGACGCGGGAGTCTCCGTGCATTGTGCTCCCAGCTGGCTGTCCTGCAGTCGCAG
>NW_007738574.1:6367-10555 GCF_000696425.1 Galeopterus variegatus | reverse complement strand
GCTCTGTGGCCCTGGTGGGCATGTCCAGGCCTGCATGGAGGTGATGGCCATTGGATCTGGAGGGCAGAGCACCTGCATTCAAATCCCAGCTCTGCCACTCGATAGCTGCATGGCCTTGGAAAGTTCGCCTTCCTGAGCCTCAGTTTCTTCATTTGTACAAGTGGTGACAACAGTGACACTAACAGTGACAACCTCGTGCATTGTGTGCAGCCTCAGCGTGTGATGTGAGCAGAGCAGCGTGCACATGGTGAGTGCTCAGCACACGTAGGGCTCCTTGTGGGAGCCGGGTGGGGAGCAATTAGGAAGGTCCTACTGGAAGGAGCAAGTGGATGGCAGATGTGACCAGGGTGGGGCCTGGGAGATTCCCCCAGAGGTGTCCAGAGGGAACGTGGGGCCTGCCTATGTGGCGCTCAGTCCCCACACCTCTCACCCGTAGGCTCCATCTGTTTGTGGTGAGGCGGGGCATGGCCTTCCTGGTACAGATGGCTGTGACCATCCATGAAGCCTTAACTCTGCCCATAACTGTGCCATCCTGAGCTCACATGGCTGCTGGTGCAAATCACCTGCAAAGAGGACTGCCTGGCCAGAGCTCCCTGTGGTAGGGACAGGCAGGCTGGCCCAGATACTCATGTGGTCCTGCCTTCTCCTTGTGGCTCCCCTTGAGGACTGAGCCATGTCAGCTTAAGGTCAGGTTCAGGGCTTAGGATGTTTGGGGTCATGTGCAGTCCGGGTGTGGGTGGCAAAAGAGCTGCCAAAGTCGTTTGGTCTGATGGGCTCAGTCCAGCAACGCTGGCTTCTGTACTGTCCCCAAGTCATCAGTTTAGGCTCTGCCTCTCTTCCCTTCCCATCTGGAAGCAGAATGGGGATGTGTGACCTCTGGGGGTGCCCAAGTCTTGGACCAGGAACCCCACCTGACCCATTATTCAGATGTACTTTAAGCTTGTTCATGGCTCAGGCCTGAGGAAACCTAAAGAAATACATGGGTCTGTAGGGGATCCCAAGTTATGCATATGAGGTGTGTTTTCCATGTGTCCATGGATCTATGCGTGAGTCTGTGCATCTGCAGTTGTGAGGATTTGCATTGACGCACTTGCCTGCATGAGGATGAGTGTAGGTTTTGAGTTGCTGCTGCAGTATCTACGGTGGGGCCGAGTGTGGGCTCTGGAGTCTTTGTGTCCGGTGTTATGTGTGTGTGTTTACCTGCAAGCATATATGGGAGGCATGTTTGCTCACATGTCTGTGCTTGGTATGTACTTGTTTGTGTAGTTCTGCTCATCGGGGAGGGAGGGTGTATGTGCTCTGTAGGCCTAAACGTGTGTCCCAGGTGTGTGGTGAGCCCCTCTACAGTACACGTGCGTCTGCATGTGTCCCTGTGTATCTCTGCATGTATCTTGCACTTGTAAGTGGGTCTGGTTGTGGTGGCTCCTCTGGCAGGCATGTGTCCCATATGCACATGTGCCTGTGCCTTGTCTGTGCCACCCGTTATCCCTCCATGTGGCCCACTTCCTTTGCAGGCTTGTGCATGCACTGCAGCCAGGCTACAGAAGGACCCATGACTGCCTCTGACAGATAAGGATGCCCCTCCCATCCCCAATGCCCATTCCCCAGCTGCTGAAGCCCATCCATCCCACCCTCTGGGCTTCCTTGTGGGGACCTTCCCCACCTAACCAGACAGTTGCTCCTGTATGATGGGGGCTCTGGGGCTAGTGTCTGCTCTGTCACATCCCCCCAGCCCTCCTCTCGCAGTTTCCAGGACTCCTGTGGTTTCCAGGAACTGCAATCCCAGTCCCCTAGGTTTTTCCTGAATTTGCACACTTCCTAATGATCCGGGCAGCTCTTGATAGAGTATGGCTCAGGTTTCAAGAGTGTCTGGCTCAGCTGGAGGTTATCTCTCTACGTCTATTTTCAGAACATGTTCACTGGCTGGCTGGGGTGCCCTTCCTATCCTCTCTTTATCTGAAAAATACCCCTACATTACAGGCATTCCCTCCTCCAGGGAGTCCTCTCTGATTGCAGAAGCATCTCCATGCCCACTGTGTTTCCCCTTAGGCAGATATTGTCCCCCTTGTGTGTGGGATTGCCTCTGGTGGAAACACCCACCCACAGACATACACACCACACTGGGCTGTGACCAAGTTTGGGGGAAGGTCCCAGGTTGGTTCTACTCCCAATGACACTGCCAACACATGCCTGACATTGGGCAAGTGTTCAATATACTGTTATTATTTCATGCTCTGAAGAGGGTCAAGTAAATGTGGGCCCTTTGATCCACGGGCATAACAGCCTGGAGTCGTGGAAAGGGACCTCTCTCCATGACTGAGCTAAAAAACCAGAGAGAGAGCATCAAATTCATATATCAGAGCATGACATGGGGTTCCAAATTTAACACACACGTATATGTTTGTATACATGGACATAAATAATATACAATGTATACATAGATGCAGAAATGTTGAATTTCTGCTTTGAATATATCATTTGTACATTTCCAGCTTTTGTTTAACACTTCCTATATGTTACAGCAGAGGCTATCCCACTTATGAAATAGATATCGTATTTTACAGATGGGGAAACTGAGGAGCAGAGAGGTTAAATAAACTTGTCTAAGGTCATGAAGCCAATATGTGATGGAGTCGGGATTCATATCCAGGCGGTCTGGATCCAGGACCTGTGTTCCTTAGTGCAGCGAGAAACAACTTCTCCCGATATTTCCTCATCCAGACAAATGGCAGATCCTGGACTAGGGCCACAGAAGTTGCTGCCCAGGAAGTGGGTCAGGGAGATGAGACTTAGTGGGTACATGTGTAGGAAAGACTTGGGAGGCTCCCTCAGCTTCCTCGTATGCATGTACATGCACCAGGCACCAGGGATGGGAACAGCGCTGACAAGACAGGCCTGGGTCTGGCTCACACAGAGCAGGCCAGACAAGGGTGTGAAGGGCTGCCTGGGGATAATAAATGCTATATTGTTTGCTGAGTGTTTGCCACGTGCCAGGCAGTGTTAACACTTTACATGAGGTATCTCATTCAAGCCTCAGGATGCTCTGAATGACATAGGTACACCTAGGACACCCATTTTATAGACATGAAGGTAGAGGGATGGGCTAAGGGTCACTCAGGGAGATGGGGATGGAGGCAGGACTTGAGCCTTTGCTTTGGTGTTCAGTGGCCTGAATAGGAGACATCCAGATGTCGTGGCTACTCACTGGTCAGCTGGGAGGAGTAGGGGCCATCCATCTCAGCTCTGACTAGCCCAGACCCATGGCATGTTCCATTCAGCTCTGGACCTTGCACTTTAAAGAGGATTATCAGATTGGGGTGGGTGCTATGAAGAGAAATGTGAAAGAGCCTTGCTGCAGGAAGCAGGGACATTTAATAAGAGTGTTGACTAGGAGGGGACACAAGACGGGGCTCATCTCAGAGAATTCATCAGAAGTGGAATTAGATATTAAGTGATTAAGTGCAGGGGATAAAGAGCCATTCAGAAATTCCTTGGGAGGAAGTGATCTCCCCAGCAGTAAAGCTATTCTAGCATGGCTGGATGAAGATTGTGGCTGTGGAGGAGATTCCGGCATCATATAAAGAACCAGGTGGCATGTGAGGTCCTCTTGAGCCCCACAAGTGCCTATAAATCCAATTCTACCCTGACTCAGAGATAGCCAGGGCCCAGGGTTATCTTCAGATCCTTGAATATCTCAGAGAGGTAACGTCATGATGGGGAGACATGAGACTTGGCAGCACGGAGACCTGAGTTCTAACTTGTCACTTTGGGCAGCTCCTTAAGCTCAGTGCCTCAATTTCCATATTATTAAAGCAGATACAGTAATACCTGCCTGAAGGAGTTGTGGGGAGGATTTAATGGAGTGTTGTGCCTGGAACATAGTAGGTGCTCAACAAATGCTCTCTTTTTCCTAAACATTCTTTTTCCTAAACACACCAAGGACCTGACTGAGGACGGGGTGGGAAACTGGGATGATTCTACACTATCCTCATATTTAAACTCATGCTGCTGTTGAAGAGGCAGAGGCACAGAGAAGCCAGAGCTTGACTTCCCCAAGTTCACAGTGCAAGCTGGAGCAGAGCCAGAATGAGCCCATGTCTCCCAACTACCAGCCCGGGGACATTTCTACCTCACCCAGGGCATAAGGCAGGCTGGGAAAATCACCTCTTTGATTTTAGTTCTTTGTAA
>NW_007738574.1:2220-5333 GCF_000696425.1 Galeopterus variegatus | reverse complement strand
AGAGCCCCACACCTCCTAGAGGAAAAAGACTAAGACTTTTGTAAATGTAAAAGCCTGTTAAGGGCCGAGCCTATGGCGCACTCGGGAGAATGCAGCGCTGGGAGCGCAGAAGCGCTCCTGCCGCGGGTTCGGATCCTATATAGGGATGTCCGGTGCGCTCACAGCACTCATTGGCTGAGCGCAGTGTGGCCGGTCTCAAAAAGGACAAAAAAAAAAAAAAAAAAAAAAGCCTGTTAAAAACAATTGAAATTGTGTTTCTCTGATGCTCAAGATCAGGCAAAACTAATCTGTGGTGATAGAAGCCAGAACAGCAACTAGCTTTCAGGGAGTACTGACTGGGAGGGGGCGCACGGGGGTGCCTCTGGGTTGCTGGAAGCTTTGTACATCTAGCTCTGAGTGTGGGTGAATATATATGTAAAAATTCACTGACCCTTACACTTCAAATTTGTGCACTTAGCATGTGTATTACGCCCCATTAGAAAATTAAAGAAAAGATTTTAATCAGCTACATAAATAGTAGGGCAAAATTTGTGCAGTGACAGGGTAGCCACAGCAAAATTTCAGCATCATAAAAATGTAAAGCTAGGAGCCCTGGGATTTTGTTGTCCCCACACCCGGGCTCATTAAAAGAATTCAGCACCAAGGACAGGGGCACACCTAATCCCTGCTCCCAGGTGTGGTGCTGATGAGCCTAATGGTCACCATTCAGCACTCTGTTGTGCATTTCTGCATCGAGTACCCTTCTTCTCTTCGTCATTTTAATGATTGTTTAAAACTTGGGCCGGCCCGGTGGTGCACTGCTACAGTGCGCCGCTTGGGAGCGTGGTGGCGCTCCCGCCGAGGGTTTGGATCCCACATACAGACCGGCCACTCACTGGCTGAGCGAGCGGCGGGCGCAGCACCGAGGGTTGTGATCCCGTTGCCGGTCCCGGTCCGGTACGGGCGCGACACTGAGGGTTGCGATCCGTTGCCGGACACACACACACAAAAAAAACTTAACTGGACCAACTTTTTCTTTTTTGCTTTCAGAAACGTTAAGAGGTTTTAAGTCAGCTTGCCCCAAATCCTTTATTTACAATTTAAATAAAAAATTGGAAGACAATAGGCACTATTTTTCTTCTCCTAAAATGCGTGTGGTCTTTGAGCCAGCAATTCCACATTAAAGAATGTTTCCTGCAGGTGTGGTCACAGGTGTGCAACGAGACAAGTAAATTCATTTAACCAATGTAGTCAGAGGTCAGTGGGGATTTTTTTTTTTGTCCTTTTCTTTGTATTCTTTTTAAAAATTCTTTTAATAATGTATATGTATTATGTTTTCCAAAAATTATATTAAAATAAAGTTAAGCTTTCATTTTTAGGACATATGTCAGAACTTTTACAAAGAGGGTTCAATTTCAGGTCACGGGGTCCCAGAAAGCGAGTGTGCACTGGGTAAATCTGTTTGAGTGTGGTCAGCTTGATGTGGTGTCCTCCTCAGGGCAGCAGTGTTACCTGTTTGTAATCCTCCCAATTCCGCTGGAAATTCACGCTGCCGTTCTCACGGCGCTGGATGACGGTCCACCCACCTCCACTGGCCTCCATGTCACAGAACACCTGGAGGGAATGGGGGAGAGGGGTGCACAGTTGGAAGCTCTTGGAGGCAGCCAGATGCCATGTCTGGGCCGGCGCCAAAGTGACTTGGCTGATGGACCCGCAAAGCCTAATAGTGAGCCTGGCGGTCAAGGGATCGGAAAGATCCAGGCTCAAATTCCCCATCACTGCCATCACTTATCTAAGGTGGTGGGTATGATGGCCTCTCAGAGCCCTCCTCTCCTCACCTGTAAAATGGGGGTGTGCATACCTTAACTTCTTTGTGCCTCAGTTTCTCATCTAAAAACTGGAGTTGTGAGAATTAAATGAGATCAGTCATGTAAAATGTTTACAGGAACAGGGCCTGGCACATGCTAGGAGGTAATTAGATGGAGGCTTTTTACTCGCTATTAAAGCGAGGTTACTGTAAGGGTTTAGCTCACAGTGTAGACTCAGGAAATGCCAACATGGGTAAGGTCAAAAGAGATCTTTCTCTCACAGAGCTTGCCATCTATTACAACTCAATCTTTCAGCCTAACCTTTGTTCACATGTTATTTTTCCAGCCAGTTCAGTACATGTTCAATGTTCAGTGGACACAAACTTTGTGCCTTGTCCTGTACTAGACGAATCATGAGGAATCAGATAAATCAACCCTCAGGACTGACTCGGTCTGGAGGAGGCTGTAATAGGACGGACAGAGCATCGACTGTGAGCTTTTGAGCGGCTATAAGGAGGGGGCCCAAGAGGGAATCACTGGGCACCCCTGGAAGGCTTCATGGAAGAGNGCCCCACACCTCCTAGAGGAAAAAGACTAAGACTTTTGTAAATGTAAAAGCCTGTTAAAAACTATTGAAATTGCATTTCTCTGATGCTCAAGATGAGGCAAAACTAATCTGTGGTGATAGAAGCCAGAACAGCAACTACCTTTTGTGGAGTACTGACTTTGAGGGGGCACAGAGGGTTGCTTTGGGTTGTGGGTACACTTCAAATTTGTGCACTTAGCATGTGTATTACACCCGATCAGAAAATTAAAGAAAAGATTTTAATGAGCTATGGAAATGGTCGGGCAAAGTTTGTGCAGTGACAGGGCAGCTACTGCAAAATGTCAGCAGCATAGAAATGTAAGGCTAAGAGCGCTGGTAGTGTCTTGTCACCATATCCCGGGTCAGAAAAACAATTCAGCACCAAGGACAGGGGCACGCCTGAGCCCTGCTCCCCATTCCAGTCATGGTCTGCTGCTGATGAGCCTAATGGTCACCACTCAGCACTCTGTTGTGCATTTCTGCATCTGAGCATCCTACTTCTCTTTGGCATTTTAATGATTTTTTAAAAACTTAATTGCATCAAGAGTACTCATGACTTATTTGGTATTTATTTTTAAGTATTTATCAAAAGAACAGCAAGCAGACACAAATAATAATACTGCTGTATTGCCATGTGGGCATCTTTTTCTTTTTTGCTTTTTTGCTTTCAGAAAAGCTTTGAGAGCTTTTAAGTCAGCTGGCCCCAAATCCTTTATTCACAATTTAACTGAAAAATTGGT
>NW_007738574.1:0-475 GCF_000696425.1 Galeopterus variegatus | reverse complement strand
ACAAAGCCTAACAGTGAGTCTGGTGGTCAAGGGATCGGAAAGATCCAGGCTCAAATTCCCCGTCACTGCCATTGCTTATCTAAGGTGGTGGGTATGATGGCCTCTCAGAGCCCTCCTCTCCTCACCTGTAAAATGGGGGTGTGCATACCTTAACTTCTTTGTGCCTCAGTTTCTCATCTAAAAACTGGAGTTGTTGTGAGAATTAAATGAGAGCAATCATGTAAAATGTTTACAGGAACAGGGCCTGGCACATGCTAGGAGGTAATTAGATGGAGGCCTTTTACTCGCTATTAAAGTGCCGTTGCTGTAAGGGTTTCATGTTAATGGGGTGAAGTGCTTAGCTCACAGTGTAGACTCAGGAAATGCCAACATGGATAAGGTAAAAAGAGTTCTTTCTCTCACAGAGCTTGCCACCTATCACAACTCAATCTTTCAGCCTAACCTTTGTTCACATGTTATTTTTCCAGCCAGTTCA
>NW_007738573.1:103173-104336 GCF_000696425.1 Galeopterus variegatus | reverse complement strand
AGCTATAAGACAAAGGCCTATTATTGGAAAATTCCTGAGATCCAGACACTTTGTCCAAACTAGGTGAATTCTCTGACTCAATTCACCTGCTTAACAATACAGTCTCTTGCTCTCTCTGTCTCTCTCTCTCTATGCACGTGTGTTCATACACACACGTGTGTATAACTTTTCATCCCTTGATATTTTGGGGGAACACTATTATTTCTCGTCATTTTTTGTAGTAATAGAGCCAATGCATACAACTTCAGGGAAAGCATTTTTCAACCTGTTATTATATATGTAGCCAGCATGTCTCCTTTTCATTCTTNCATAGAAGTGGAGGAGACTTTTCTATGTGATTGTCTGGAATAATGGCCATTTGAACTGGCTTTATATGAACCTTTGCCCAGAAACTAAGGAGTATGGCCATGCTAGGGACACCAAAAAGGGCTCATGTTTCTCTTTCTGGCAAGGAGGGAAGAACCTGATCTGCAAGGAGCTGCCAGTAAAATGAATGGCACTGCTAGCCTAAGCATGATACTCACTCACAGGGTGAAGACCAGGGATGAGTCAGTCTGTATCAGTCACTCTGGGGTCAAGGTAGAAGTTAGTTTTTGGATTCCTACTATCCACTCATAAAAATACTTTGCTTTGCTCTCTGAACCCAACCAGCAGGATTATCAATACTTCCTGTCTATGGTGTTTTTGATGGCAGGTGTCGGCTGGCTGTAAAAGCCCTAAGATTGTTTTCCTTTTTTTTATTTTTTATTTTTTTTTTTATTTGAAACATGATCAAACATGTTGGAAAGTTTAGTTCAGCCCTCAAAACTTTTCGGGTCCTGTCAAGGAACAGGGTCTCCGCTTCTATTCCTCTGACCTCATTCTCCTACTGTAATTGACGTTCCTATCCCTGCTTTTTCACTGCAGGAGCTTCAGTGTTATGCCATGCTAACCCTCCCAGTTGACGAGATTATTTTGTTTTCCCATCGATGGTCCTGAAACTTTCCTTTGTACCAGAATTTCCTGGAGGGATGGTGAAACTTTGATTACTGGCTTCACCCCCCAGTTTCTGGTTCAGTAGGTCTGGGGTGGGGCACAGGAATTTGCATTTCTAACTAGATCCCAGGAGATGCTAATGCTGCTGGTTTGAGGACTACACTTTGAGAACCATTGTCTCTAAGAAT
>NW_007738573.1:97757-102771 GCF_000696425.1 Galeopterus variegatus | reverse complement strand
CTCCCAGTTGACGAGATTATTTTGTTTTCCCATCGATGGTCCTGAAACTTTCCTTTGTACCAGAATTTCCTGGAGGGATGGTGAAACTTTGATTACTGGCTTCACCCCCCAGTTTCTGGTTCAGTAGGTTTGGGGTTGGAGCACAGGAATTTGCATTTCTAACTAGATCTCAGGAGATGCTAATGCTGCTGGTTTGAGGACTACACTTTGAGAACCATTGTCTCTAAGAATCCTTCTGATCTCCTTTTATCTGAAATCATTTTTTGTTACCCTCCAGGCTCTTGGTAATACAAAGATTCATCATAGTGGAAAGTCATTTTTATAAAAGTTCAGATTGGGGTCTAGTTTCTGTTTTGTTATTAATGTTCTACATGGAAAAGTCATTTCTCCTCTCGGGGGCCTGATTTCTTCATTAAAATGAGACAGTTGGATAAAATGACTGCTAGAAGTGTTTCTACCTTAAGTGCTAACCACAGAGGAATAAGTGACTGGTTTGTGGGCTGTGACCTAAAGGCAAAATTAATACTGTGTAAAAAGATTGGATATCACAGTCCAATAAATTTGTATGTGAAAAGGTAAAATAGATGGGCTTAGAGTACCATTCCTAATTTTATAATTTATATCAGGGATTAGCAAACTTTTTCTGTAAAGGGTCAGATAGTAAACATTTTAAGTTTTGCAGACCATAAAGCCTCTGTCCCAAATACTCAAGACTGCCATTTTAGTGTCAAAGCAGCCATAGAATGAATGTAAATGCATGAGATGTGTTATAATAAAACTTTATTTACAGAAACAGACAACATGCTGAATTTGGACTACGCATATCAGCTTGTCAACCTGAAGTTTATATTATCATTCAGTTTACATAAATAATCTTACCTAAGTACACCTTCTTGATTTAAAAGTTTCAAAATCTGGCAGGAAAAAAGGTAGTGATATTTTGCAACCTGGAATAAATGTATGTGTGTTGACTATTTAGTAATAAAATGTGTAATTTACAGTATAAAACCTATTGATTTTCCATGGTATAATAAGAATAAATTAAACTTTTTATTTTCTAAGAAAGTCTATGTTCTGTTTCTTAAAATTCAGAAGGAATTAAATATTATGATACTTATTAATTGCTTATAGCTGAATTTTTATTATAAAACTTCATAAAACCATTTAACTTCTGTGGTAGAAAGATGGGAAAATACATCTTTTGCATTTAAGTGGGGATTGTTCTAACCACCCTAGTTGGTCACGTTCTGGGAATAACCCCAAAGATCTATGACAAAAAGAATTACTCACCATCAGTGGGCTCCATTCTCCTTCCAAATCTGGTTTCTAGTCTCATTGAATTAGTGGAGCCACCTGTAACATTTTCATTAATAAAAATGGTTTTCTTGACAGTTACCCAGTAATTCAAAGCCAAAGTGAATGTAGACATTGTTTTGAAACATGTTAGAAGCTAAGGGAGGCTTATTTGGGATTTTCACATAATTGATGAGATGTGTAACTCTGGGGGCTATTCATTTACTTTCATTTATTCTTATAATCAGCACATGGGAAGAAAGCTGACATTTTGATTGGGTCTCATTGCTAGTTGTACAGTAACTTCCTCTGAAAGAGAATTCATCTGTTTGTTGAATGCTGGACATGGCTATGTTGGTTCCTGAGACTTGGTCCTTCTTCATTTGGGGAGAGTAATATTGTGCCATCAGAAGTTGACCTGATCAAATGGTTTCTTGTTGTAGCTACCATTACTTTTCTTAGCTTCTGTTGATTAAAATAAATCCCCAGGGAGTCATTTTGGGCCATAGTTACACAAGCAAAATATACTAATGAGTTAAAATAATGGTATATGAGCTATAAGACAAAGGCCTATTATTGGAAAATTCCTGAGATCCAGACACTTTGTCCAAACTGGGTGAATTCTCTGACTCAATTCACCTGAATAGCAATACAGTCTCTTGCTCTCTCTGTCTCTCTCTCTCTATGCACGTGTGTTCATACACACACATGTGTATAACTTTTCATCCCTTGATATTTTGGGGGAACACTATTATTTCTTGTCATTTTTTGTAGTAATAAGAGCCAATGCATACAACTTGAGGGAAAGCATTTTTCAACCTGTTATTATATATGTAGCCAGCATGTCTCCTTTTCATTCTTTATAAAGAATGTAAAGCTTTTAAAGGTTTCCACTTTAGCTGACACTAAACTTATTTCAGCAAGCCCTGTCTGATTCAGCGCTGTTATTGATGAAGACCCTGAAGGCAGGTCCATCAAGTTTGCAGGTGTCACTAAGCTGTGAAGGAGGGTGAACTATAGTGGATGGCAGAAACAGCATTTAAAAAACATTGTAACAGGCAGGAGAGATGAAATGGATCTAACAAGGTAAAATGCAACAGGAATAAACATCAAGTTATACATCTCTGTCCCTAAACAGCCACTTACACAAGGTGAGATAGGGCTTTATAAGGTTTTAGTCTTTAGTAAGCTCAATATAAGTCATCACTATGACACATCCAAAGTAAGAAAGTAATTTAAAATCAGGCTGCATTAAAGAAAGTACAGCACTTAAAACAAGATGACCAAGAGTCCCGATTCACTCTGTAAAAAGAACATTATTAAATAATTATATTTAGTTCTCTAATTCTCAGCTACGTCATTTGAGATATGGAGAAATAAATTTCTACTGCAAAAATTATCAGTACTAAATCTGATCATGCATATAAAGGACTTAGCACAATGTATGGCACAAGTGTGCAATTTATGATAGATGATTATCATAATGATAATGATAGGAAATACTCAAAACTGTTGAAGGAGAAAGCGATCATGACAGTGAAAGAATTAAAAACTATGGTGACTGGTTGATAAATTAGAGATGTTTTACCCAGAGATCAGACAACTCAGCTAATATAATAGATCTATCTTCTAAGAACTGAAGAGTTGAAACGTGACAGAAGGTATTAGAAATTTTGTGATTACCAAAGGTATGATCAATGCAAAGAGGTAACAAGAAGTCCAATTTTTGAAATTCAAAAATGTACAGAAATGCATATTTTGAATGCATTCCACAGTGGTGAGTTCTTCAAGACTGTACAGCTTCAAGCAGAGGCTTGATGACTTTTGAATATGGTTGTTATAGAAAAGATTCAAGTATAGGTCAGGAGGTTTGGTTATGTGTCATGTAAGATATCTTCCAGGCCTGTGATTCTTTAGTTTTATAAATATTCAGCAAAGCAGTTATAATCATAAGTGGTAACTGCAGGTCTTACCTTACATTTTCAGCTTCTTCACTGTCTGAGGCAGGAAGTTACTGTGAACAACAGCTATATAAATGAGACAATGCTGCAAAATGTCTGGTAACTGCAGGTCTTACATTTTCAGCTTCTTCATTGTCTGAGGCAGGAAGTTACTGTGAACAACAGCTATATAAATGAGACAATGCTGCAAAATGTTCAGTGTTAATGCTTAAGTGCTGTTGACATACAATTTTTGTAACTGTGAATCCTCAGGGTCAATAGTCCAGAAATTATACTTTGCCTGTAATTTGGGGAACTGCCTCAAGGTGGAAGGTGACACATGATATAATCCCTTGTAATAAACAACCTAAAGGCTGTATTGCAGAAGAAAATTTGTTTTGGAACCATAAGGCCTGCTGCTTCTGCTTAGAAAACCACTACCTGTTTGATCTTTGATAAATCATTTAATCTACCTCAGCCTCAGTTGACTTTTCAGTAAAAAAGGTATACTCAGACTTCTTTCCAGAAGTGGGACAAAGATAAAATTTGTTAATTGTATTTGAATATGTTAGGTGATATTATTAACTAAGAAAATGATTTCCTACTCAAATGAGTTTTTGACCATATATGTATTTATAGCTACTTTGTTTAGTTATAATTCTTACTTAGACATAGGATTTTTAAGGAAAAGTTTAGAAAAGAAGGAATTTTCAGAGTACATTGACTTTCTTAAACTTAGCAATGTCTCCATTTTTACTTGGGCTTCTCTATAGGCAAGGGCAAGGAATAAAAGGGTGTTTTTGCACAAGCATGCATCTGTTTTGAACAAAATGGAAGGTAGCCAGGGGACAACTAAGACTAAAAAATATTTCCTAGGTGTTCTGTAAAGTATTCACATGGTTCAGTTTTCATAGTGTGGCTATCCATCATTTCCCTAATGATGAAACCTCCTTAACTCAATTTTAAACAGGATGGGAAGATATTCTGCCGACGGACTGCTTGTGATTGCCAGAATCCAAGTGTTGACCTTTTCTGTTGTCCAGAGTGTGACACCCGGGTCACAAGTCAATGTTTAGATCAAAACGGACACAAGCTCTATCGAAGTGGAGACAACTGGACTCACAGCTGCCAACAGTGTCGGTGTCTGGTATGTTTCTTCACTCTGGAAGGGATCCCACACTCAGCAGCCTGTGAGCTCTAATTCCCCGCTGTTTATAATACCACTCAGGGAGTTGTGGGGCCTGTGGCTAACGAAGGGGCATATGCTCTGCCTAAAGATATTCAGGCTGTATTTAAAACACTGAGAAAGACAAAAAGAACATATTTATAAGGGGACAGATTTGGCCCATGAAATGTTAGTTTACGGCTGCTACATTTTAGGAAATCCAGATCAAGAAAAATCCCTGAAAGATAGAAAGTTTTCAGTGCCTTGACTGGCACTTATAGCCTTTATAGAGACAAATTTTTTATTTCTTGTGACATAACTATTAAAGGTTTCAATATGACAGCTAAAAAAATGTAGCAAAAATATCAGCGATTAAGTCATAGAGACCTAGAATCCAGTCCTGTTTCTCCCACATGCTAGCTCAATGTGAGATCTAGTCCTAGTGTTTCATTGATCATTCTTTCCCTCAAATGTGCACAGCTGTATGAGTACCTATTTCACAGGGATATTATGAAGATTAGTGAATATACATGAACGACAAATACAGTACTAGAAGGCACATACAAGGTACTTAGTACACAGTAGCTACTATTGTTAATAATTTCTGCCTTAAAAT